>NW_022293082.1:0-1421 GCF_002776525.5 Piliocolobus tephrosceles | reverse complement strand
TTGGACTCAAAGAAAACGGCACACGGAGAGGGGCTGGATCTCCCGCGCCCATTCCTAGGGGGCCTCCTGGGGAGCAGATATGGAGGGAGAAGCCCTGGGCTACTGCACCGTCTTACTAAAGAAAAGTCCATTTGGGTGAATGTAAGCACCAGACTGAAGAGATTAAGAAAACCATGAAAAGAAACCACTAACCACAGCTTCTCCAAAACAGAACTAAACTCCCTTTAGTTTGAATTGGAAAAGCAGAAGTGATGACCAGGATACAAAGCAAAAATGACAAAGTATCTGAACACCGGAGAATAAACAAGGGCCACTGTCTCTTCCTGTGTCAGTGGGAGCCTCGCATCTAAGCTGGATTGAGAAGGTTGCTAATTTGGACTGAAAGTGATCCCCAACCCTAGTTTGTAAGCAAGTGGAGCAGAGCGCTTCAATTATTTCAAGGTTTAGCGGTAAAGCTCTGCAACTCTCACAACCATTTTAATTGGTGTGAATTTTAAAGTGACTCAATCTGTTGGCTGGAGTATCTAACGGCTTAACCATGGGATCATGTTGGAAAATTATTCCAATTGCTTTTGTTTTTCCTATTGAAGATGCATTTGAACGTTCTTGTAGTTTGCAGTTGGCTGGTTCTGATGCTTGGTCCTGAGGAGGCCCAAGTACCCGGAGAGGAAGAATCTGAAACCTGAAGACACTCGAGTGCTGTCTGGGGAGATGGAGACCCCAGCCCGAGGGCCACTGTCAGACTCAGCACAGGAGCAGGGCTGCTCGACGCAATGGGCCACGTATTTGCCACTTACAAAACAATATGAACACACCCCCCCCCAGGGGTGCACACACTCTCTGTACACGCTCATGTCTGTCCTTGCCAACACCAACACACAGCCCGGAGGTGTGCACACATGCTCTATACACATCTGTCCCCGCCGACACCAGCACACACCCCCAGGAGTGCACACACGCTCTGCACATGCTCACGTCTGTCCCTGCAGCCTGAGTCAAACAGTCACAGAGAGGCAGAGGAGAAGGAGGAAGGACGCGATGGGCAATGAAGTCCTGGGCCGGTTCCCCTCCCTACCTCGGGAGAGACCCCTCATGTGATCCTGCCATCACTCACCCTTCCGCCTCCATCCTCCGTCCTCCCACAGGGATCAGGAGGACGCCCACTGCACAGAGCTGTGATGAGCATGAACAGAAGACAGCAGGAGCTCATGCCAAGGTGCTGAGCACGGGGCTACGGAGTGCTTCTTTCTGCTGTGGCTGACATCATCAAACAAGAGGCTGACACGGCTTCTCCAGAGAATGTCACTCGCTGAGAAACTGAAACGTGTGACCTAGGAGCCTGTGAAGGTCTAAGAACAAACCAACAAAGCAAACGGCTTTGTTTGTTTTTCAAACACCATAGCCTGCTTTTTTCTTTTTTT
>NW_022293080.1:0-5317 GCF_002776525.5 Piliocolobus tephrosceles | reverse complement strand
TTAGCCAGGATGGTTTCGATCTCCTGACCTCGTGATCCGCCCGTCTCGGCCTCCCAAAGTGCTGGGATTACAGGCTTGAGCCACCGCGCCCGGCCGAGAGGAGAATTTTTAAAAGGATCTTTGAAGCTGGAATTGACAGCTTTCCTGAGTAATGGGATGTGACGGAGCAAGAGAGTTGAGGTTGCCGTTGTGATTTCTTGAATGAGCTATATGGGAATGAAGTGAAGGCATCTTACCTATATAGGCTGTCCAGGCAAAGGAGGGGTTCCGGAGTGAGCAAGGTGCCCATGCGCCACCCGGGTGGAGCTGTTATCTGTATTACCTCAGAGTAACCAGCAAATGGCTTCCAGGTACGGATGCCACTCATGCGGAGCACATCGAGACCATCAAAGCCCGGATGTACGTGGGACTCACCCCAGACAAGCGGTTCCTCCCTGGGCACCTGGGCATGGGACTCGTGGAAGGTAAGGGAGCTCAGAGCTTGCAGTGGGTAGTGGGTTGTGTCGCCCAAGTCCCTGAGGGTCCCAGGTGGGCCCTCACTGAGCTCGACTCTTTCCCTGCAGGTTATGATTCCATGGGCTATGAAATGTCTAAGCCTGACCTACGGGCTGAGCTGGAAGCTGATCTGAAGCTGATCTGTGATGGCAAGAAGGACAAATTTGTGGTTCTAAGGCAGCAAGTGCAGAAATACAAGCAGGTTTTCATCGAAGCAGTGGCTAAAGCAAAGAAGTGAGTCCTTAAAAGAAATAGAGATAGGGTCTTACTATGTTGCCCAGGCTGGTCTTGAACTCCTGGCCTCAAGAGATCTTCCCACCTCAGCCTCCCAAAGTGCAGGGATTACAGGCGTGAGCCACTGCATCTGGGCCAGTCAGAGTTCTTAACCCTGCCAGATTCATCCTCGCCACTGGCCTCCTGGCCTAGGGGTTCTCCACATACCCCTTTCTTTGGGCTTTCTTCTCTGGTTCCTTTACACTCTTCGTAGAGCTTTATCATTATAGAAACAGTAATCGTAACAGTCTCCTCCAGTTATTCTGAACTATTGGCTTTAGAAATACCATTCTCTTGATTTTAATTATCTTTTTTTTTTTTCTGCTTTCATTACATGACAAATTAATTATCTTGAGTTAGGCAACAAAGTCTTTTAAATCAGTAAACCCAAGTGCTGGAGTGTGATCCATTTATTTTCTGGAGCATTTAGAGGTGGATATTTAGCAAGCAGCATGTATGTATTTTGTTAGAAATGATATGTTTTCTACCTATGATACTGTGATTATAATAAGATACATATATTTGGACGTCATTTTCTGATACTCTTGGAATTTTTTAAGTGCTGTGTCTGTTGTATACAAATGAGATGACTAGTGGCCGAGGGCTCCTGGGTAGCCTCGGGATTGGTCTGGCTGTCAGAGAACCAACCCTGTGATTAGAAGGTTGGTACTTTGAGTCCCACCCCTACCTCAGGAAGAGCAGAGGGGCTGGAGATTGAGTTGATCACACGTGGCCAGTGATTTGTCAATCATACCTAAGTAATAAATCCTCCATAAAATCCCCAAACAAGGGCTGGGCACGGTGGCTCATGCCTGTAATCCCAGCACTTTGGGAGGCCGAGGCAGGCAGATCACGAGGTCAGGAGTTCAAGACCAGCCTGGCCAACATAGTGAAACCCCCATCTCTGCTAAAAAAAAAAAAATATATATATATATATATATATATATATACACAAAAATTAGCCAGGCATGGTGGTGCATACCTGTAGTCCCAGCTACTCTTGAGGCTGAGGCAGGAGAATTGCTTGAACCTGGAAGGTGGAGGTTGCAGTGAGCCGAGATTACACCAGTGCAGCCCAGCTTGGGCAACAGAGTGAGACTTCAAAAAAAAAAAAAAAAAAACACCCAAACAGTTGGGTTTGGGGCACATCCAAATAGCCGAACAGGTAAAGATTCCGGGAGGGTGCGTGTTTGGGAGAGGGCATGGAAGCTACTCCTTCCCCACATCCCTTGCTCTGTGAGCCACTCTGTTGAGTTATTCAAACCAAGGAGGGGGTCTGGGGAACCCCAGGTTACAACTAGTCAGTCAGTCAGAAGCACAGGTCACAGCGTGGGATTTGTGACTGACATCTGAGGGGATTGGGGGGAGCAGTCTTCTGGGACTGAGCCCTTAACTGTCAGATGGATCTCTAGGTGCATAGTGTCAGAATTGAATTGAATTAGAGGATGTCCAACTGGTGTCTGGCGGGAGAGTTGCTTGGTATGTGGGGAAAACTCCCACACATCTGGTGTCTGATGGGTGTTGTGAGACTGTAATAGTAAGTAACAGTTTGTTATTTCCTATTCTTCAGACTACCCCATGCTAGTTGTGAAAAGGCAGGCATGAGCTAGTTTAAACTTAATGCAGACAGACACTCCTGGAGTTTGTACATGGACCCTGTGCAGTTTTACTTTTTTGTTTGTTTCTTTTTTTTTTTTTTTATTTGAGATGGAGTTTCGCTCTTGTTGCCCAGGCTGGGGTGCCATGGTGTGATCTCGGCTCACCGCAACCTCTGCCTCCTGGGTTCAAGCAATTCTGCCTCAGCCTCCTGAGTAGCTTGGATTACAGGCATGCACTACCACGCCTGGCTAATTTGGTATTTTTACTAGAGATGGGGTTTCACCATGTTGGTCAGGCTGGTCTTGAACTCCCAACCTCAGGTGATCCGCCCGCCTCAACCTCCCAGAGTGCTGGGATTACAGGCATGAGCCACCACATCCGGCCCAGTTTTACTTTTTAATGTGGGCTGGTGACAAGCAGAAGCATCTGCCTGTATCTGGACTCTCCTCCCAGGAGTTGGTTTGGCACCAGGGCCCATGGTAAGCTTAGTCTTCTCTGTTTGCCATCTGTTCTCTGCAGGAGGCCTGCGGCTCACTGACTAGCTGGTTCCCAAGGTCACGCCTGTTGTGTGCACAGAAGAGTGTTGTAGGTGCCTTTGCAGCGATTGCCGGCTGATGGGTGTCTGTCTTTGCCTTTTCTTCAGATTGGATGAGGCCTTGGCCCAGTACTTTGGGAATGGGACAGAGTTGGCCCAGCAAGAAGAGATCTACCCAGCCACGCCAGAGCCCATCAGGAAGTGCCCACAGTGCGACAAGGACATGGTCCTCAAGATCAAGAAGAACGGCGGGTCAGTGCGTCGCCTTCTGCCCCCACCTCTGCTCCCCAGCACCTGCAGTGTCAGCCACAGCTCGAAAGGTCCTGCCATTTCACTCCATGGAATCTTTCAAGGCAGGCCTGTGGTTGCCAACCTGCAGGCAAGGTGTTGACCTAGAAGCATAGCAGGATGGGATCAGGCCTTTGAGGTGTAAAGCACTATGGGAATTCAGAGCAGGTGGACAGCCGAGTGATAGTGGGGTTTTTGGTCCCCTGTGGATAGGACATCATATACCCAATGGGTAACACATGGAAGAGCATGAGCTTCAGATCTAGGTAGGTCTGGGTTCAAATGCCACTTCTGCCGCATATAAGCGGTGTGGCCTGAAGCAAGTTACTTACCTGCTCTGAGCCCCAATTTCTTCTTTTGTAAAATAAGGTCAGTACTCACAAGACTGTTAAGGGTGAGGATTTGGTGAAAACGGTCAGGACTATATATATAGCACGTTGCCTGAAGTGTTGTAGATACTCAGCAGATACTACTCTTCTTCTCTCCTAGTTTTAGTTCTGAATGGGGCCTGAAAATCTACTTTAAATATAGTAGATACAAGTGGGCAATTTAGCCTCACATCAGGTTGTTGAAGCCGGTGGCTGGCCACTGGAGGAAGTTCACAGGGAAAGACGTGTTGGAGGGGCTGCGGCATCATCAGGTGCCGTCCCTCACTGGCGTGATGCAGGGTGGTGCACTGTAAGCATTACCTCATCCCATTCTCATAACTACCCTGCGAGGCAGGGATTTTTATGCAGCTTAGAGGGCTGAGGTGCTTGCTTAGAGTCAAGCAGCTGTGGTGGGCAGCAAAGGCAGAGTTTGAAACCGGGTTTATACCGCCTTTCTCCATCCTGCCTGACCCACCTGGGGCTGCTGCGGTCCTTGCTGCCAAATAAGAAAGGTTTCTTGACTCCTCACCTCCAGCCATCATTAACCTGGCTGGCCCAAGTGACGAGAAGGCCACCCACGCTCTCAGAAACAAGAGGTCTACGGGCCAGACCTGGAAGAAGGTGTCAGGGCTCAGGTCACTCACAGACAGAAGCCAGTGCCACTCTAGGCTTAGCCCAATGACTGAATGGGCATATATTTCAGCACTTAATAAATGATGCTGATGGGTTTTCCCTACCATCGGTAGGTTATTGGATTAGTACTCTTTGGAATATAAGGACAGAGAATAACTACTTTTGTTTTAGCTCTGAATTCTCCACTTCTCTGAATTGGAGAATTATTATTCTTTTGTTCTTCTGTTATTCTTTTGTAATGCTTCTCTGAGTTACTCCAGAAGGTCAGGAGATTATCTTGTGGGATTTTCCACTCCAGTGTTTATCTGATAATTTCTATTTCTGAGATTGTAAATTTCTTATTTAAATGATTGGAGTTCAGGGCTTTTTTTTCTTCATAGTGTACCCAGGCAGACTCATGAGGAATTTGTAAATCACATGCATATTGGCTAGTCAAACCCTAACGTTTCATGACTGCAAGGTGTTGAAAAACATTGGCCAGGAGAGACGGGGATGGGATGGATTGGGTAGTGGGTGGGGTGTAGATGTTGCGGGTGAGGCTCTGTCACAAACAGATGGGTTTCCATTCCTGGCTCCCGTCTCCACACGCATTCGTGTCTCTGGGCAGGTTTCCAGCCCACATCAAGCCACCGTTTACTCACATGCAAACTGAGGGGCTCCCTGACACTGCCCAGACTTGGCACGAGGCAGAAAGGCAAGAATGTGTGAGTGCATAGCACAAAGCCCCTGGCGTCACCTTGGTTGGTTGTCGGTTTTCTAAATATAAAGCAGGGTCAGCAATAGCTGCTTTGTGCTTTTGGGATGTGAGAAGGCTCATTTTCCCCAATCTATTCGAGTGCTTGTGTATCCAGTTAAGTGTCGTCCAGAAAAGGGAATGTTGTCCTCGGTCAGCTGAGAAAAGGCTGCTTCAGCTGATGGCCAACAGCTGAGAGCGTCCACTCCTACCATCTGACATGGCACCTTGTCCCCAGGTTCTACCTCAGCTGCATGGGTTTCCCGGAGTGTCGCTCGGCTCTGTGGCTTCCTGACTCGGTGCTAGAGGCCAGCAGGGACAGCAGTGTGTGTCCAGTTTGTCAGCCACATCCTGTGTACAGGTGAGCTGGGCGCTCGAGTCAGGCGCCTCCTC
>NW_022293076.1:0-6080 GCF_002776525.5 Piliocolobus tephrosceles | reverse complement strand
GACTTTGCTGAAGTTGCTTATCAGCTTAAGAAGATTTTGGGCTGAGACGATGGGGTTTTCTAAATACACAATCATGTCATCTGCAAACAGGGACAATTTGACTTCCTCTTTGAGTATACTGTTATTTTCTAATCTCAAAGAGGGACTATCTCACTCTTAGGATGCTGACCAGTATACTTTGTCCTTTTTTTTCTTTCTTTCTTTCTTTTTGGACCAGTATACATTGTTTTTCTTTGTTTTTCATTTCTTGTTGATATGAAGTCACACTGTGTCATCCAGGCTGGAGTGCAGTGGTGTCATCTTGGCTTTCTGCAACTTCCACCCCCTGAGTCCAAGTGATTCTTCTGCCTCAGCCTCCCAAGTAGCTGGGACTATAGGCGCACACCACCACACCTGGCTGATTTTTGTATTTTGAGTAGAGACAGGGTTTCACCATGTTGGCCAGGCTGTTTTTGAACTCTTGACCTCAGGTAACCCACCCACCTCAGCCTCCCAAAGTGTTGGGATTACAGACATGAACCACGGCACCCAGCCCTTGTTTTCTCTTATAATGAAAACTTTCACATGAGAATCAGATTATCAATTGTTTGCCTTTGTTTTCTTTTGAAGAGTTTCCTTTTCCTTAGAGTTATGGCATGATGAAAGTCTTGTTCTAAAGTTTCTTTCGGGGGAACACTTAACTGTATCATTGGCAGCTCCAGTCAAGTAGAGGTCTCCCTGCTTCCCAATTGAGATTCCTCATCTCAAAATGGTATCCACCAAATGTCTTAATCCTGGTAGTCTCTTGCTTAGAAATTCATGAAATAAGAACCTTCTTGAGAAGTTAGAGGCTATTGATTGAGATGGTTTAAAGCTGCCCCTTATTACATGTTTTACACTCAAGGCAGAAATCAAGCGTCTAATAATTCTATGCCTGATGTTTAACTCAATTCTATGGGAATCTATACAATACGTTTTACTTATGAGACAGAGTCTCGCTCTCTTACCCAGGCTGGAGTGCGGAGGCTTGATCACTGCTCACTGCAGACCCAATATTCCAAGTTCAAGTGACCCTCCTACCACAGCCTCCCATTGTAGCTGAGACTACAGGCATGCACCACCATGCCTCAGTAACTGTTTTATTTATTTATTTATTTTGTAGAGAGAGGGTCTCACTATATTGCTCTGGCTGGTCTCAAACTCCTGGGCTCAAGTGATCCTCCTGCCTCAGCCTTCTAAAATGCTAGGATTACTGGCATGAGTCACCTCCCCCAACTAGGTGTTTAACTGGGGACTAACATGAAGCCCTTAGAAGAGTACATGGAACATAGTGAGCTACATAAAATAGTTGCTATTAGCATAATAACTCTATTTGTATATCTTAACAAAATTGTGTACGTTAGGCAGGTGGCATGCCAATGGAAGTAGTCTCCTATAGCTGCACTCAGTCATTCTTCTCACCACTGAGAGCTGCAGCAAATGGGGGGCATAAAATTTATAACTGACTTTTCTATCTGCATGACTCAGTAGGCAATGACTATGTATGTACTACAATGTAAATAGCACCTCCTGGACTGAATAGTACATCACTGACATGACCAGCAGAGACAGGCTAAAGACACTGAGCTGAAAAACCCTAGGCTCTATTGCTAAATCGAGGTTCCTGAATCAGTTCCCTCTGAGCAACTGTTGCTGTGATGCTGCCTTCACAAGCCGTCTGCTGAGCACTCAGATGGAGGGGCTGTGCTATCGTTCCTCAGACAAGCTGCAGCCAGAACTGTTCAGCTGACAAACTGGTAGCAGTCCAGAAATACAGCTCTGGCTGTAGAGTGAAAAAAGGCCAATTTAGATTCCTTTTCATAGTGAGAAAAACATAAACATGGGATTGAACGATTCTCCTCTATTAGACTCATTGGTTTAGATTTGATATTTAATTGCTAAAAATACATTTAGAATATAGCCTTACTGTGCCAAGGTCTCAAAGAAGAAATAATTGGTATGGTATAAAGTACTTAATTGTATGCTAAAATCTTCTAAGCTAAAATAGTTTCAATTTATGCAAGGATAGGTGGCATACATATTATATATTATTCCCCTGTTAAGCACATTTATGAGACAAAATTATCTTCCATAAAAAAAAAGCCATGTAAAATTAAGGACTAAGATTTTCTGCACAGACCAGACAACAGTTGCCAACACATAAGGTCAATGAGACTCAGAACAGTCATAGAAAGCTTCATGAAACAAAAAAATCATCTGCCAGGTCTGAATGAATGAGGCTAGATGAACAGAAACTGAAGGCAGAAAGGATAGCATGAGCAAGACAGGTGCTGAAATCTGTCCAATTAACTCTGAGGATAAAGTTCAATGGCAGGAGAATAAAATCACATGTTCACATAATAACCTGTAAGTGAATGCTCACAGCAGCACTTTTCATAATCGCTAAAAAGTGGAAACTAACCTAAAGATCCATCAACTGATGAATGAATGGAAAACCAGGATAGTCATGCAGTAGAATATCACTTAACTATAAGAAGAAATAAACTACCAATGTGTGCTAAAACATGCATGAATTCTGAAAATATTATGCTAAGTGAAAAAGCCAGTCACAAAGGACTACAGATTGTATAACTCTATGTATATGAAATACACAGAACAGGCCAACCTATGGAGACAAAAGTAGATGGTGGTTGCCTATAACAGTGGTAGGTGAAGAAACATGGAGGAAGGTTGCAGTCATGCCTAGGAGATGTGGGGCTGCTTTTCAGGGTGATGGAAATGCTGTGAATATACTAATAATACTGAGTTGCACATTTTAAATGGTTGAACCGTCTGATATGTGAATTATATCAGTGAAATTGTTTTCAAAATCTAATGGCAGGACCATGATAATTTTCTCAACTCTCAATTTTTGATGTGCATACTATATCAAATCTAAATATTTCTACAGTTTTATAGTATATTTTAAATAAAAGATAAATAAAGAAAATGCCTAACTTTTCAAATAGTTTGTAAATTAACCTAAAACACGTACATTTCAAAGAATAGTATAGTGGCCTTTCTGTACAAGTTAACCTAGAATCTATGAAATAAATAGACACAGATTCTGTGTCCATTCACAAAAGTGAGGAAAAAAGACAATTTTCTGGAACATTCCATTAAATATTCTCCTCAGATTTAATCTGCCGTGCCTCAACAGAGCAACACAAAAAATACTTTAAAATACTGTTTAACAGGAGAAAAGTCAGTTTTCTGTGAGGTATGATGTATAATTCTCAACATTTCCAAGGGTACATGTTGCAAGAGAAGAGGTATACAATGGTTTTTCAAAATGGTAGAATGAAAATCACAATATAAAAAAAAATACATTATAAAGATAGTAAAATGGAAATAATTAATTATAATTAAAATACAAAAGCTTCTGACAAAATTAGTATCCTAAAACATGTTATAGAATTCAACCAGCTACAGAATAACTGTGTTGACATGTTAAATTTCATACATACTTGACTTTCCACTTGAAATAATTTCTTCTTTGAGGCCTGTGTCTCATCCAAATTAATGTGACAACGTGATGTCAGTGGAGACTCTAACATAGTTAATTTTTTAAGGGAATCAGCTACTTCTTGTTGAAGTTGTCTCACAACCACCTGATAAAATATTTTTTTACGGATTTTATTAATTGCATTATTATTAAATTATCTTAATACTATTTAACTCTAACGTACCTACTTTGAAAATTACCACCATACACATTAATTCACCTTCTTTTCATCACATGTACACACGTTTATTTATTACTGAATTCAGTGAGGAATGCAGAATGTGTTATCTTCCTGCCTAATTGGTATTCTCTTACTTACACAACAGACTCATCCCACCATTCAATCATCTTAGAAGCTCAACTCAACCTCAAAGTTCCTAACATATTCAATCACCTGTTCATATCCTTCTAACAGATTCCTATCTCAGAATAAAAGTAAAATTTCAATGACCCTTGAGGCCCTAGGTAAACAGGCCTCTACCTCCCTCTTGGACTTCAAGCTCCTACAACTCCCTCTGTAATTACTCCAATCCCACTGTATGTGAAGCCTGCCACCCCTCTTTAGTCTGAAAATAGGGATCTAATGCCTAACTCATAAATCACAGGCAGCTATAGTATCTTTGTACTGGACAAAGTTATATTCAAATGATAGTCATTGAGCTTTGGAATAAAAATTATGAGTTAATTATTAATAAAAATCTTCAAAGTAAACTATAAATAGCATGGGAAGACTAAATCAAATATGGTTTTGTTAAAATTTACCACATTTATCCTAAATTATGATTTTATAACAAGTAGGTGCCTTTAAAACATTATGTGGTCATAAAAATAGGTAATTTCACATATTTTCAGATTTGTTAAATTAATATGAATAATAACAAAGCTATACCAACTAAAACATATTAAAAGCTACTTAAAGCAAGCTATGACAAGACACAGCAATGCACTTCAGTTCGTCTGTGAAATCTAGAATTAAGTGTCGAAGAAAATCACTTAATTAAATTGTAATTTGAAAAGACTCATTTCAGGTGTAAACATTTCCATTTATACCTTCATCATGGTCTTAACATGTGGCAACATAAAGTCATTAAAATAATTATTTAACCAATACAGGACTATCTACCTGAAAACATGATTCTGTGCCTAATACAATTTTGTAGGTGACACAATGTCTTTTCTCAAAGTAAATCATCTCTCACCTCTACATTTTATTTCCTACAAACAAGGTATGTTTCTAAGCTGATAGAGTAAGCACATTTTGCCTTTGTTTTCTTATTAAAACAGCTTTGTTGAAATATCATTTACATACTATATCTGTTTTAACTTCAGTTAAACGAGTTTTAGTACATTTACTGAGTTGTGCAGCCATCTCTACAATCCAACTTTAGAGCATTTCCATCACTGCAAGATCTCTCACACCCTTTAGTGGTCATTAGCAGCTTCCAGCCCCAGCCTTTCGCAAACATTAATCTACTTTATGTCCCTATACGTTTCTCTTTTTTGGATGCTTCATGTAAATGGAATTATACAGTATGGTAAACACACTTTTCACCTATTGATTTTTATATTCATCTAGGTTCAACATGTATCCAGAACCAAATGTTTAAATTTTCCTTCTGGAAGTTTGAAAATATTTCTCTTCATTGATACTTACTACTCTTTCTGCTTTCTCTCTCTCATATTGAAAGAGACTTTCTTTTAAACGATCATAGTCATTCATTAGCTTCTTATTTTTCTCTTCTAGCAGGAGGTCTTTCTTTCCAATCTCAGTAGAACCTCTTCGGATATTAATTACTATCTGTTTATGATCCTCTTTCTGATGAACCTCATCTAGTTGCTGTTCAAGCCCCAGATTTTCACGTTGGAGTTGACATATCCTTTCTTCCACACAGTTCCACTCTCCAGTGGAATTACTCACTTTAGCTTCTGCATTTTGATACATCTCTTTCATTTCCTTTATTTGCTGTTGGGTTTGGCTTAGGTCGTTTTGTAGAGTTTCTAAAGCCAAGGACTTTTTTCTGAGAGTATCTCCTGTCTTACGGAACTTATCTTTTAAGGTATTAAATTTAATTTGCGTTTTGGAAAGTTGTTCAGTAAGAAACGCATTCTTATGTTCAACTTCGGAAAGCACAGAAATGTCTTGTGTGTTCTGTAAAGCAAGTTTTAGGTTTCTTTCTGTTTTCACACTTTCACTGTGCTTACTTATAACAGCAGCCAGTCTAGACTTATAAGATTCCATTTCAGCTTCCAGTCTTGCCTTGCCTTCTTTTTCCTTCAGCAGTTTGGAATTGAGCCTTTTATTCTCAGCTTTGAGATCATTAAGCTCTTGTTGATCCTGGAATGCTGTTTTTGTTATTTCCTCATTGAGTTTTATACTCTTTTCCAGCGCAGCATTTCTTTCTTTAACAATTTTAATGTCCTTAAGATATTCATTTTCTTTTTCCAAGTTGTCATTTTTCATTGTGCATATTTCCTGCCTGAGTATAGCAATATCTGTCTTCAAAATGCAATTTTCATCCATCAGATCTTTTGTTTCTTCATGATTATGAAAATCCTA
>NW_022293073.1:0-3379 GCF_002776525.5 Piliocolobus tephrosceles | reverse complement strand
CTCAAAAAAATCCAAGAGCATACACATACACACACACACACACACACTCTCTCTCTCTCTCTCTCTCACTGCAAGGTTATAATCATCACAGGCTCTTTCTAAGTCCCCAGCAATATTGACAACACACACAGTGTGCACCAGGAAGGAGCATGCAGTAAAATTGACAGTGTGATTTCATGATGTTATTTATTGGCTCTTGTTCAGGGGTCAGATACTCAAGTTCAGAGTTGGGAACTTCATATAATTTATTTTCAACATTTATATAAATGTAGACCTGGTAGGCAGTTGCCTTCATTGTGTGATTTGACATGTTCAAAAAATGTCCGTGCTGAAAAATATATCTCCTCCAGTCTCTCATGGACCCTGCCAACTCCTACTCCTAGCACTGTACACTATATTCTCTTTTCTTGTCTTTTTTTTCTTTTTTTTTTTTTTTTTGAGACAGAGTCTCATTCTGTCACAGACTGGAATGCAGTGGCATGATCTCAGCTCACTGCAAACCTCCGCCTCATGGGTTCCAGTGATTCTCCTGCCTCAGCCTCCCGAGTAGCTGGGACTGCAGGCGTGCGCCACCACGCCCAACTAATTTTTGTATTTTCAGTAGAGACAGGGTTTAACCATGTTGTCCAGGATGGTCTCGGTCTCTTGACCTCGTGAGCCTCAGCCTCCCGAGTAGCTGGGACTATAGGCATGCACCACCACACCCAGCTAATTTTTATATTTTTAGTAGAGTTGGGGTTTCACCATGTTGGCCAGGATGGTCTCGATCATTTGACCTCGTGATCAACCCACCTCAGCCTCCCAGAGTGCCTGGATTACAGGCACGAGCCACTGGACTGGGTCCTCTCTGCTATTTTCTATAACAGTGGTCATTGACCCTGTCTTGATCGAAGATTTCTTATGAGAATCCAAAGAAAGCAATAGATATTCTCCCCACATACATACATACATACATATATATTTTTCCCAAATACATGCATACGTATTTGGGAGAAATATACACACATACCTATATACATACATACATACATATACACACACACACGCACACACACACCCCACAACATTCATGAAGCACTGCATATATTTTCATGAGTTTTATAGAGCATCCCTATCCTTCATAAAGCCTACTTATGGGAAGGTTAAGACTTTTACTGTTATACGAGTCTTTAGAAGAATGTGTTTTAAAAAGTGGGCTTAGAATTTTGCCAACCTAGGGACAAAATGTTAGCAGGGTAACCTTGTTATACAATTTAGTTTACATGTGTTAAAATATTATAATGTATTTAATCTGGTAATTAGGTAGGATTTTTTAAAGTTGAGAAATATGACTGAAAAATGCAAATAGTGCTAAAACTAAGTCAGTCTACATTTGTAAATAATTTAGAGAAAAATTCTCATTAGTTACTGATAATCATTATTAAACATCAACTATATTTCAGATATTCAAATAAGTGAATATGAGTTAAAGTTAAGGAGATCATATTCTAGGAGTGAGAAATACATGTCAAATATACAGTAGAAATGGGAGAATTTTAAGAAGTGAATTGATAAAATAATCATTAATATTAACTGTATTAACTGTGTGCTAGATTTCAGGATTGTATTTCTACAGATTCATCTAGATGATACTGTATATGAACTTCTCATTCTGTTTTTATAACAATGTGAGATAAATACTTTTATTTTATTTTTTTTTTTTTTTAAGGCAAACTAACACAGAGCCTGATTAATTTGCTAGGGTTACTCATCTGGGAAAGGGCGAAAGTAGGAACTGAGACCCTGGCTGTGTGAAACGTAGCCTTCGTCTCTGAATATTGCATCATCTAGATTTGCTTCTTCAAAAGCTACCTATATAGTAGGACAGTGGGGAATGAATGGGAGGAGGAGACTAAGAAAGGAAATGAGTTATAGGGAAGTTTGTTTGTTTATGCCGCAGACTTTTAATAACCAAATCTTTGTTAGACAGAAATGAAAATATGTAAGAGGTTGTACTGAGTGACTGACTAGATGCAAGGGATTATAGAGAAAGGAAAAAACAATGATTCCTGGGTTCCTGACTTGAATGACATGGAAAATGATGGTGTCTGAGATAGAAAATGAAAGAAGAGTTTGGGGAAAAGGAGGAAATGTGACCAAGAATCAGTTAAGATTATTGAAATAAGAGTACCTACAGGACGTCTGGTAGGCCATTAAACATATGGTTTAAGAAAGGCTCAAGAAAGGGTGCAGGAATGCTCAAATTATGGGTCACGACCTATTATTGGCTCTGAGATACTTTTAGAGAATCCGTAATGTCAAACTATTTAATCTAATACATTATTTGCCTTTTTCATTCTATTGATACTTGCAGTGATGCTACAAAGCAATAGTGGGTAAAGGTGCCTTAGACAATTGAAAGCAGTGATACAAAACTCTTCTGTTCTTCATCACCACATACTCATTGTTTAAAAATAAAAAGGTAATTTCACTTAAGAATGTGGATGCAGCAAAAGTTACTAATTTTATAAAATTTCAACCTTTGAGATTTTAATATCTTACTATTTTGTGTGACAAAATGGGAAACATAGAGTACTTCCGCTTCATATGAACGTACACTTACTGCCTGAAGAGTAAAATACTTGTGCCCTTGTTCAGGTGGCAAACTGAACCAGCCATTTTT
This sequence comes from Piliocolobus tephrosceles, assembly GCF_002776525.5. NCBI lineage: Eukaryota > Metazoa > Chordata > Mammalia > Primates > Cercopithecidae > Piliocolobus > Piliocolobus tephrosceles. The sequence continues at coordinate 717 of NW_022293073.1, read as the reverse complement.
TTAATGTGATACCATTTTTTCTTGAAAGAACAACTGACATGTCAACTATGGTTATTCAGACATGGGCATTTGGCAGACATTTTTCTCAAAAATGAAATGAGCCTGTTACAACCACTACTATGAGTTTTGCAACTTCCCAATATTTAAAGACTTTTCTGATAATATTGGTGGTGATGTTGGAGATGTATTTTCTATATAGGTGTTATATGAAATTTGTCAACATTTCAAAAATGAGTACAACTGGGAGGACCAATATTTTACAAATGTCCAATAGAGGATGTTACAAAATTCTGCATAAGTAAAACATATATTCAAAGGGCAAGCTAGAGGAGTGGTTTAAAAATGTAAGAGTATGGAAAGCTCATTGCTATGGTTTCAGAATCTATGTTGTAACTACACTTTTGGCAACTGACACTTGTCAAAATTTGGTATGCTGTCAAAGAAGACTATCCACACTTATCTGAGAAAGTTATAAAAGCCATGCATGGTGGCATGGGCCTCTGATCTTAACTACTTGAGGGGGTGGTGAGGTGGAAGGATCACTTGAGGCCAGAAGTTCAAGGATTTGGTGAGCTATGATGGCGCCACTGCGGCACTTCAATTCCCGCCTGGGTAACAGAGGGAGAGACTGCCTCCAAAAGAAAGAGAAAGAAAGAAAGAAAGAAAAAAAAAACGTTTTTGCTTAGTAACTTTAATTAGAAATTCTGGAAAGAAAAC
>NW_022293070.1:0-1086 GCF_002776525.5 Piliocolobus tephrosceles | reverse complement strand
ACATGACATGTTTAATAAGGTCATATATTTGTATTAAGTCTTTTTCTTGTATGTTGTTATTTTTCTCCAGTATAATCCTTATTTTGGGTTCCTTTCGGTTAACTAATATTTTAATTAATTCTTGCTTCATATCAGATATATAAATTGATTTATTTTTATTATACTCTTCATTTTGAAATTTTTTTTCCTTCCTTATATGTTTCACATTTTTTCTATTTTTATTACGTTCACATGTTTCACTATTGTTATAATCTGCTACATAAGAATGATTATACCATTCATTTGGCGAGATATCATATTGAGCCAATAATCTATTGTATTTTGTGTTTAATATATTTCTTATGCAATCCTAATAATTAAAAAAAATTGATAATAAAAATGACTAGCAATAAGTATGTAAATGTGTAAAAATACGGTATATGTTTTTTTTTTTAAAAAATTGTTACGCATGAAAAATATATAAAATAAATAGTAAGATTAGTATTTTTACTTTGTCTTTATAAGTCCATGTCCATATAAAAAAGAGAGTGATAAATCTTTTAAAAAATGTGATAAACATTTTTATTTTTTTTACACACAATTATATAATAATAATGTTATTCATTTTGTTTGAATGTTTTTATGTGTTATATGCATTTTGTATAATTTTCATAATTTCAATTTTTTTATTTTTATTTTATTCATATATGACGATATATATATTTTTATGAATGCAGCACGTGTTGCGTCATGCTTAAAATTATTTTTGCTAATTAGCAATACAACAATTTTTTTTTAAATCTTGCAATAATTATATAAGAAGTTACAATAAAAAAACAGTACTTGCCAAAATAATAAAAAAAAAGTACTTACCAAAATTAAACAAAATAGTACTTACCAAAATAATAAAAAAAAAGGTATTTGCTTCAAGATATGTGAAAAAAAAAAAACATTTTATGTATGATCAGAAGAGTTCTAGGAACATGTTTCTACTGTGTAACCTTTATTATAATTACTTCCACAAATTATGTTTATTACAAACCAAGTGTTAATACTAAGAAAATCGCATTAAATTATGGGAGAAATAAAATTGTTTAATGATTTAGG
>NW_022293067.1:0-1040 GCF_002776525.5 Piliocolobus tephrosceles | reverse complement strand
CGTGGAAATGCCATGTTTGCCGGGGCGTGGGGAGGACCTGTTGAACTGTATTCCTGGGCAACAGTTCTTCCATTCTCAGGAATCTGTGCCATTGTAATTGACTAGCAAATTCTGTCATTGCTTTAGTTACTGTTAAGTCCCCATCCCGATTACCATGAATTAGCAACAGTGATAAGTTTCCCTGGTCAAGCCTTGCCAAGAATAAACTGGAACTAGTTTTAGTTGCCTTGAGTTCCCTCCAAATCAGATTCGTTAGTGGATTGTGTCCCCACAGCTGCTGCAGTTCCTCCTGGGCCTGTCAGGCACATTCTAGACATTCACATCTCAGCTCAGATGCAGGTGTGCACATTATTTATAGAAAATTGCACTGCACTGTGATCAGCTGGAGCTGACATTTTCTAGGTGGGAGGTGGAGGCCGAGGATCTGTGAGGGACTGTCCGAGCGTCCTCATTGACTTGGAGCAGGTGCACATTTGTTCTTCAAAAGTTCTAATGGGATGAAATTAGAAATATGAATTTTTAACATTCACGTGTTATGAACTCTGTTCAATGATTTCCTCTGAAATGAGACTATTTGCAGATGAGGCAGTCAGCCTGCAGCTCTCCTTAGAACTCTCTTAGACCTTGATGCCATCCTATGGCCTCTTCCTGGGTGTGGGGTGCTCTGCTTGAAGCCAAAGCAAAGGAAAGAACGTGGTCAGTGAGCATTACTACTGTAGCCAGCTCAACGCACACACCCACTGGGAGTGGGGCCAGATCACTTAGCATTTTAAATACATTTAACATTTAACCAGCAAGTCAGCCAGTGCTTTCTGTAACCAAGGTGCCTGGCTCATGGAAGCCTGACACTTGACTTTTCGGAAGAGAATACTTCTGTGGAGTGTCAATATTTGTCTCATTTCTTGAGACTTTGTTCAAAGTGATGAACGTGTGTAAATTAGGACCTTTTTTGTGTAAATTGGGCCACAGAGCTCTCTAGACACGGGAGTAAATGGCTGTGAAAGATGCTGCCTGATGTGAGCCATGGCCAGGCACTTTGA
>NW_022293065.1:0-3203 GCF_002776525.5 Piliocolobus tephrosceles | reverse complement strand
TTCCAGTGAACAAATGGCAGGGTCTAGTGGTTTTAAGGGACACTGTGAGGGCTGTTATAAGGGAAATGGAGGCTTCCTCTTGTAGCCCCTCCAAAGGTCTTGTGCCTCCCCTCTGGTGTTGTCAATATGCAGGATATTGGGAAGAGCTGCAGGTCACAAAGTCACCATGTCAACCTTCCTGTCAACCATAAAGGAATTCTGTCCCCAGGGTGGGGGAAGGGCCAGGCAGGTAGCTGGAGGCAAGTCTCCCAGAGCCAGCTGCTGACCCTAGTCCCTGCGATCTGGGGAGGTACCTGGTGGAGGGCCGCAGTGTGCACTGGTGAAAGGGCAGGAGGAGGGGTGTAGCCCTTGGGCATAAGGGGAGGCGCCAGAGAAGGTGGCCAGAGGTGGCCTGTGCTCAGCCTATCTGCGCCCTGGCACAGGCACCCAAGAGTGAGGTGGGGTCACAGGGACGGCCAGATAATGAGGAGCCATGGCCGCTGGGGGCCCTGCTTCCTGCTCTTCCTGCTGCTGCTTCCTCCACCGCTTTTTAGAGCAGGAAGCCTTCGGTACCATGGACCTGGCTGGAAAATGTTTCAACGCCTGGCCCTGGGGTCCAGGAGGGCCCACCACCGCCATGGCCCAGGATGGAGGCAGCACTTGCGCCAGGGGCAAGCAGATCACAGATGCCAGGGCTCATTTGACCTCTACTTCATCTTGGACAAGTGAGTGTCCCTTCCAGCTCTGGCCCTGGGTCACCCTCAGGAGCCACCACCTCTTTTTCACTAGGGACAGGATGCCATTCAAAGAGATGCAAGCTTCCGTCACAGAAGCAGGGCCAGCCCTTTGGTCAGACCAGACCTGGGCCTCCTGATTTTCTGAGGCACAAAGAATGCCATGGCTGTCTTTTCCCTGGTGCTTCATCTCCTGGATAAGGAAAAAAGCCACCAAAGGGGTTCTGGACGATCCCCTATCCCCCCATCAACTGGGTCAGCATCCTCATCCTCAGGCTGCTGCAACAGCTGATTGCTCGGACCTGCTTCTCAGCAGTTCTCAGAAGCGCAATGTGGATATTGGGGTTTTTGTGTTGTTTTGCTTCTTTGTTTTTCACGCAAATAACTTCTATTTTACTGGGCCCCAGAGAGATTGCTTTGTTGCCTGTTTTGGTCATTTTAATGTCACTGCTTAGAGAAGACCTTTGGTTGGCTGCTTCTAAGTGCTTCTTCTACAACTTGGAGAGCCACGTGATAGTTCCTGTACTTTCAGGAACATTTGGGTCTGTTTCAGGGTGGCCCTGGGGAAACTGGGCTGTGTATTAGGCACCTTCTGGCTCACCAGGAAGGAGAGAGGCAATGTTCAGCTTTGGAGAGATTGCCTTGGTTCCCTTTCCCACTCCTCCTGCTAGGTGGGAATACTCTCTGTGCTTATTCAGTAGAGCAGTGGTGCAGTCTTCAGGAGACCAAGCACTTTCTGGTCTCCAAAACCCTTTCCCTGCACTCCTGGCACCTCACCACAATCCTGGGCTGTGAGTAGTGCAGGTATTTTTCTATCTGGTTCCTGGACAAGGGCAGCTCCTGGAGGTTGGGGAAGCATCCAGAGACAGCTGGTGTGACAAGACTCCGGCTTCCTGTGCTGCACTCTTTCCAGCATCGCAGGTTGAAGTTCCTCTGAGTGTTCTCATTCCCCCGGATACTGATGCTTAGGGTACGTGCACCCCAGCCCACCAATTCCTGTGGTTTGTAACTGCTCTGCTACTCTTGGGGAAGGAGCAACTCAGTTCTGGAGACAGGCAGACTCCACTCACTGGCCACATAGTCTTGAGCGAGTTGCTTCGTCATTCTGTGCCTTCGTGTCCCCCATCTGTAAAAAGGGTATCTTCATTTTCACCTTGCCAAGTGTGATGAGGATGAAGGGAGAATTTGCAGGTCAGAGGCAATGACAGAGGATGGGGATGAAGGGACCTGCCAGGAAAGGCAGAGTCACAGGCTGGAAACTCATAGGAAATGCAGTGGCCCTGATGCAATCCCAGACAGACTGGATGACAGAGAATGCAGAGGGAGTGCCTAGAATGGATGTAAAGGCAGCAGACAAAAGCAACCTTAATGATTCTTCCTCACAAGGCTAAGGGTAAAGGGTATTGCCCCGTTGTAAGGAGGAGGCAATGAGGCAGGCCATGGCCAGGAAATAACCCACCACAGCCTCCAGATAGACATCCACGGCGCTGAATTGAAACTCTGGATTGTGTGACTCCAAAGCCCATCCAAAGACCATGCAGCTGGGCGGGACCCTGAGAATCTTGCAGTAGTCCTCCTGGCAGAACAACATCTACTGCCTGCAGGGAGACTCTTTGGTCGTTCATGTCCAGCTTATTCATGAGACTCATTATTCATTGGTTCATTCATTGGATTGAACTGGAAGAAAATGAATCAGCCTCCCATGCGCTTCTATTCTTGACCAAGTGACCTTTTAGGCCTCTAAGTGGGAGTGACCCACTGTATTTTTTTGAGTAATTTTTTAATTGTGGGAAAACATACATAACAAAAATTTACCATTTTTAAGTGTGCAATTCAGTGGCATTAAGTACATTCACAGCGTTGTGCAGCCACCACCATCCATCTCCAGAAATGTTTCATCATTGCTTATTGAAACTCTATTCTCAGCCGGGAGCAGTAGCTCAGTCCTGTAATCCCAGCAATTTGGGAGTCAAAGTGAGAGGGTTGCTTGAGTCTAGGAGTTCAAGATCAGCCTGTGAAACATGCAAAATCCTGTCTACACAAAACATATAAAAATTAGCCAGGCATGGTGATGTGTGCCTCTACTCCCAGCTACTCAGGCTGAGCTGAGGCAGGAGGATTGCTTGAGCCTGGGAGGTCAAGACTGCAGTGTGTCAAGATCACACCACTGCACTCCAGCCTGGGTGACAGAGTGAGACCCTGTCTCAAACCCCATCCACACCAAAACCCCAAACACGTCTATTCCCATTGAACAATAACTCCCCATTCCTCCCTTCCCCAAGCCCTAGTGACCTTTAGTGTATTTTCTCTATCTATGAGTTTGCCTATTGTAGGTACCTCATGGAAGTGGAGTCACACAATATAATCATACAAACATATAATATTTGGCCTTTTCTGTCTGACCTTTTTCACTTAACATAATGTTTTCAAGGTTATTCCATGTTGTAGCATCCATCAGAATTTCATCCCTTTTATGGCTGAATAATATTT
>NW_022293064.1:0-1107 GCF_002776525.5 Piliocolobus tephrosceles | reverse complement strand
TAAATGATTAAATGGCTAAATGATTAAATGGCTAAATGATTAAATGGCTAAATGATTAAATGGCTAAATGATTAAATGGCTAAATGATTAAATGGCTAAATGATTAAATGGCTAAATAATTAAATGGCTAAATGATTAAATGGCTAAATGATTAAATGGCTAAATGACTAAATGGCTAAATGATTAAATAATTAAATGATTAAATAATTAAATGATTAAGTGAAAAAATAAAAAAGGAAATGGAGAAAAATGACACAATAGACGAAAAAATGATAGATTAATAATAACAAAATAAATAAAAAAAAAAAAAAAAAAACTAATAAACAAATAAATTGGTAAAAAAAGGAAGGAAATTTGACAGAAGGGTGGAAAAAAAAAAAAAAAAAATGGATATTTTTTTTTAAACAAAGTATACTCATTATTACATTTTTTTGTATTTTATTACATATGGAACAATTGTTTATATAATGTATATATAAAAAAAAAAATTATGCATTTATGAGTTTTATTTTTTTATTTTTATATAGCTAAATTTGTAAAAAATGAAATTTACGAATTAATGGGTTAGTTACTTTAAATAGCTAACTATGAACATTTTATACCCACAACCTCTCCAATAACTGATTATATACATATGTAGAAAACTTCAGAAGTGATTAATTTTTTTTTTTTTTTTTTTATAAATCCACATACTGGATATGTTAAATATTTAAAACACAGAAAAAAATAAAATGTTAAAAAAGAAAAAGTAAATAAAATTAAAGTCACTCGTTGTACCAAAATAAATAGTAAAAATAATATTCATAAAAAAAAAAAAAAAATAAAAATAACAAGCGGATGGAAAAGAAAAATAAGAAAAAAATAACGGAAAAATCACAAAAAATTGACAAATAAAATAACAAAAAAAATCACAAAAATAAAATAAATAATCATATAAAAAACATCTTTATATGTTTAATATACTATATGTTTAATATACTATATGTTTTGTATGTTATATATTTTGTATGTTACATATTTTGTATGTTACATATGTTGTATGTTACATATGTTGTATGTTACATATGTTGTATGTTACATATGTTGTATGTTACATATGTTGTATGT
>NW_022293063.1:0-1446 GCF_002776525.5 Piliocolobus tephrosceles | reverse complement strand
GTGGATACAATAATATAAAGCTGTTAAATCTTTAGTACTTAATGAATTTTAAAACATATATATATATGTGCGCGTATATATACGAACATGTATATAATCGTATTATATATTTTGTTTTACAAACATTATATTACAATCAATATTTTTAAAAAATAAAAAAATATATTGTCTATTTTTGGTAATATATCAATACATACAAATTTATGCACATTTTAATTTTTTTCTTTATAACATAATACAAATAATTGATCACAATCGAATGTAACCATTATATATAATGCAACAATTTATAGTAATTTGCACGTTTTTTAATTGATATTTTTCGGAATTTTACAAGTGAAAGTGCAAAAACAATAATGATATATAGACACAAATAAAGTGTCCTAACTGGGTATTCATATTTTACACTGTACGTAAAAAAAAAAAAAGTTGTATTTTACAGTGTTTTAATTAATATTTATAATAAAATATTTTCTTTGTATATTCAAGTTAAAACAAGATATATATTACATTTTTAAATGCTATACTTTTTTATCATTTTTGATAAATTCCAAAAATTTAACATGCTTAATAAAAAAAATAAAATAATTTGTGGTTATTTTATTTGCATGTGTTTTTACCTAAACTGTTATTTTTATTATAAGCCCCTTTTTTCACTTTTTATGTGGTTTCAAATGAAATAAGTAAAAATCACTACTTATATATGCGATTGTAAATAATCATTTTATTTACATGTGTTTTTACTTAAATTATTAATATTATAAATGTTTTTTTTTACTTATGTAGTTTCAAATGTGATAAATAAAATTCACAATTTATATAACCGTTCACACTTATTCTGCTTAAACTGCCGCTAAATATGTATATATATATATATAGATAGATCAACACGTTACAAATAAATACCACAAAAGTATTACATATTTGCTAAACAAAAAAAAAATGTAAATAAAATATGTGTCAATTTAAAACATTAATTTTATGTAACACAAAAAAAAAATCTTCGCATACAATTAAATATAATATAATTTTAAAATGTTTTATTATGTTATTTTATTTTATTTTTTTTTAACATAGAATTAATGTATATTTTTACTTTGTATTGTTTTTTATTTATATATCAACTATTTTATTTAAAATATGAATAATACTTATATTATTTATTATGTTGATTACAATTACTATTGTTAGCATTGTTGTTGTAATTATTTTTATTTTTTCTTATTTAGTGGGCCACTGTGCTTTAATTACATAGATACATGCAAATGTGTATATTTATGTTTCATTATGCATGCATTATCAATTATTTCAGTTCTATTTACTACTGATCAATAAATATATATTATAGTTTATACATTTTTTTATATAATTAAACAAAATTTTTTTTTTTTTTTTTTGGTACATATTGCAAATGTGTTTATCTTTATTTTTTTTTTATTAGACTTG
>NW_022293058.1:0-1190 GCF_002776525.5 Piliocolobus tephrosceles | reverse complement strand
TGGCAGCGGCTGCATCCGCGGTCCTGTTGGGGGCCGCGTGGGAGAGGCGGCCGCGTTCAGCGTCCCACGATCCAACCCCCAGGAGTCCGACTTGAGAACATCCTGGAGTCCTTTTCCACGAGGGGAGGGGGAGCTTCAGGGCGACTGCTGGGGTCATCTCATGACCCCCCATCGGATCCGATTCTGGACCCCTACGGGGGAGAATGGATTGGCTGAGCATATCACATCGACTGAGGCAGGCAGGGCCTGGCTGCAGCCCAGAATGATCCCATGGGCCTCAAGGGGTGGAGTCAGCTGAAAGTTCACTGACCCCTGAGCCCTCTGCCCCCGTCCTTTCGAAGAGCGGTGCCCTACCGTGCTTCTCAAGGGCCTGGGGCTCCTTCAAGCTGCTCCCGCTCTCCAAGACACCTGTCAACAGGTCCAGGGGCGAATCCGAGGTGGAGCCAATGCGTGGCACTGGAGTACCCTGGACCAGATGGTGTAAGCTTGTGTCACTGAGGGCACGCGGGCCGACTGCGAGAGAAACAACGGCGTGTGTCCTGGCGTGTGCCCGGTGGAAGGGGGGCACAGGTGACCTTTCCCTGGATGCCAGGGAAGATCAAAGAACGTCTGGGATCTAGCAGCCGGCCAGAAGTCTCAGCTGGACAGTCCACCCAGTCTCCTTCCTGAGAATGAGACCCCCTCAGCTCCTGGGTGGACTGTCCCGCTGAGACTTCTGGCCGGCTGCTAGATCCCAGACGTTCTTTGATCTTCCCTGGCATCCAGGGAAAGGTCACCTGTGCCCCCCTTCCACCGGGCACACGCCAGGACACACGCCGTTGTTTCTCTCGCAGTCGGCCCGCGTGCCCTCAGTGACACAAGCTTACACCATCTGGTCCAGGGTACTCCAGTGCCACGCATTGGCTCCACCTCGGATTCGCCCCTGGACCTGTTGACAGGTGTCTTGGAGAGCGGGAGCAGCTTGAAGGAGCCCCAGGCCCTTGAAAAGCACGGCAGGGCACCGCTCTTCGAAAGGAGGGAGGCAGAGGGCTCAGGGGTCAGTGAACTTTCAGCTGACTCCACGCCTTGAGGCCCATGGGATCATTCTGGGCTGCAGCCAGGCCCTGCCTGCCTCAGTCGATGTAACGTGCTCAGCCAATCCATTCTCCCCCGTAGGGGTCCAGAATCGGATCCGATGGGGGGTCATGAGA
>NW_022293057.1:0-1056 GCF_002776525.5 Piliocolobus tephrosceles | reverse complement strand
GGATACACTCAGAAGGTGCTGATTTACTTAAAAACCAATTTAACACATGGCTTAAATTTAGTGAATTGCAGTTAAAATTTAACGCAATAGAAGATTTCAAAAATTGGGTGTTAGAAAAAGAATATACTATTGACTCACAATCTTGGACAGATGATAAAAAAGTTAAAAAATTAAATAAATTTTTGAAATTTGCTCAAACAATGCAAAAAGATGTACATAAACATGTAAATAATTTTCATAACCCCGTAAACAAAAAATTATTAAGTACATTTATAAAATGGAAAAAAGAGTTTATTTCCAAGTGGTTAAGTGAAGGAATATACACCAGTTGGTTAAATGAAATATGAAAGTAAAAAAAAAAAAAAAACAGTAATTAAATATATATATATGTATAAAATTTTGAATGCGTGCTTGTTATATAACATTTTATTATTGTGCATCATTATGTTTTATTTGATTTTTATAAATATATATATACATGTTGTATTTATTGTCCTCTTTTTTATTATATTCGTTGATATTTTTAAATGTTCTTTATGTCTCGTTTTTTTTTTTTTTGTTTCATTTTTTTCCTTTGTTTTGAATTGTAACTTATTGAAGAAACTTTATTTTGTACTGTGAGTTAAGTAAAAAAAACATAAAAAAAAACTAAACATAGTTAAACATAGTTAAAATGTTTAAGAAGTAATTCTCAAAATTATAAAAAGATTCTAAAAATAAATACTTTTTTCATATTAATAAAATATGCATAAGCATAAACTGGATAATTTGCGTTTTTAAAAAACATGAATTTTGAAAGCAAAAGTGTTAAGCACCTCTATAAAATGCCTCTAATTTGACTTCATAATAAAATGAACTTCAATAAAAATTTATGCCATATTAAAAATGGAACATTTAAAAAAAAAAAAAATATTTGTTTTAGATTTAGAATAAATTAGAATATTAAATAATTTTTAAACAACTTTTAAACTTATTTTAACCAAATATAATAAAAATCTATAATATTTTTAAACATTTTAAAAAATATTTAATTTTAAAAATATAAGTACGCATTTA
>NW_022293054.1:0-4665 GCF_002776525.5 Piliocolobus tephrosceles | reverse complement strand
GCCTCTACTAGGGAAGTGTGGAAGGAAAATATGGGTTTGGAGCCCCCATGCAGATGGCCACCAACCTCCAGACCCCAGGATTCACAGACACACCAACAGCTCACATCCTCAGTGTGGAAAAGCTATAGACACTCAGCATCAGCCCAGCCCAAGAGAGCAGCTGCTGGGCTAAACCCTGGGAAGCCACAGGTGCACTGCCCTACTAGAGGTTTTCCATGAGGTTTTGCCTCTGCAGCAGTCTACTCTCCCTTCCTACTACTCCCCACCCTCCCACTACCCTACCGCCAACCCACTCCTCCCAATTCTACACATCCCTTTTACCTTCCACCACCACCAACTTCCTATTCATAATTAAGTCACCTGCTACAACATTAGGGATTACAATTTCACATGAGATTCATAGGGACACACAGCCAAATCATATCATTCTGATGCTGACATCCCAGAATCTCAAGTCCTTATCACAGAGCATGATGCAATCATGACTTTTCAAAAGTTTCCAAAAGTCGTAACTCATTCTAAACGTAAAAAACTCAAAGTCTCACCTCAGACGAGGCTACAGTCCCTTCTGCCAATGAGTCCCTGAATTTAAAATGGAGTTCTTTTCTTTCATGGTACAATGATGGTACGGAACTGGGTAAGCTTTCTCATCCCAAAGGGAAGAAATTTCCCAGAAAAATAACACAAATGGGCCCACAGGCCCAATGCACACCCAAAACCCAGCAGGACAGTTTTCACTGTAGCTCACAGCTCCAAAATCATCAACAGAACTCAGTATCATGTGGATAGCATTAAGGAGATAATGTTTAGCCATTTGTGAAGGACCAACTCCCACTCTTTATCTTTCACCTCCACCCACAAAATAAATTACCCCATTCCCCCCACACCCCTGCCCCCAACCCACACTCTTCTCCGTGATTCAATCACCTCCCACTAGGCCCCAACTTTAACATTCACCATAACAATTCCATATGAGTTTGGTAGGGATGCAGAGCCAAATCATATTATTCTGACCCTGACCCCCCATATCTCATGTACTTCTCACACTGCAAAATATAATGATGCCTTCTCTACAGTTCCCCAATATCTTAACTCATTCCAGAATTTACCGAAATGTCCAAAGCCCAAGGTCTATTCTGTGACAAGGCTGCTGTCTCTTCTGCCCCTGAGCCTCAGAAATACAAAGCAAGCTAACTACTTCCAAGGTACAATGAGTTTACAGGTGTTGGGTAAGCATTCCCAGCCAAAAGGAAGAAATTTGCCAGAAAGAAGCCCAAGACACAGATAGGACTTATAGACCCCATGCAAGTCAAAAACTCAGCAGACTAATCATTGAACCCAACAGCTCCAAATCATCTTTTGTGAATCCAGATCCCACATCCAGAGCACAAGAGTGTGAGGTCTGGGCTCCCAAGTACTTGGGCAGGTCTGCACCTGAGGCTTTGCAGGGTCTAACCCCCACAGTTGCCCTCATGGGCTGGGCTGGTGTTGAGTACCTGTAGCTTTTCCACACTGAGGGTGCAAGCTGTTAGTGAGTCTATGGATCTGGTGTTAGCAGAATGGTGCCTCCCTGTGTGGGGTAACAACCCTGTATGTTCCTTCTGTATTGCCCTAGTAAAGGATTCCCATGAGGTTCTTCCTCTTGGAAAAGTTTCAACCTGGACACCCAGGTTTTTCCATATATACTCTAGAGTCTAGATGAAGGATCTCCAGCCTCCAGTCTTGTGCTCTGTGCACCTGCTGGCTTAACACAATGTGGAAGCCACCAAGGCTTGCAGCTTGTACCCTCTGAAGCAGTGACCCAATCTGTACCTGTGCGTCTTTCAGTCATGGCTGGCACTGGAGCTGGAGCTGCAGGGATGCAGCAAGCAGTGTCCTGAGGATGGACACAGCAGCGGGGCCATGGAGCTGGAGAAGGAAACCATTCTTTTCTCCCAGGCCTCATGGCCTGTGACCTGAGAGCAAGGGCTGCTGCAAAAGTCTCTGAAATGTCTTCAAGGCCTTTTTAACATTGTATTGGCTATTAGCACTGAACTCCATTTCATGCAAATTTCTGAAGCCTTCTTGAACTTTCCCACTGATAATCAGCTTTTCTTTTTGACCACTTGGCCAGCCTGCAAATTTTCCAAACTTTTAAGTTCTCATTCTCGTTTAAATATAAGTTGCACTTTTAGGTTATTTCTTTGGTCACATATAAGACCACAGGCTGGTTGACACAGAGAGGACACCTCTTGAACTTTGCTGCCTAAAAGTTCATTCCAGCAGATACACTCTAAATTATCACCATCAAGTTCAAAGTTTCACAGGTCTCCAGGTTAGGGGCATCGTGCAGTGATGTCCTTCGCTAAGGCAAAACAAACAAAAGTAACCTTGGCTCCTGGTCCCAGCAAGTTCCTCACTTTCATGTGAGACCTTCTAAGCCTCCCCATCACTTCCCATTCTTCTGTCAGCTTTTTAAGTATAACTATTTAACAAGTCTCTACAGTGGTCCAAACTTTTCCACATCTTCCTGTCTTCTTCAAAGACCTGCAAACTCTCCAACCTCTGGCCGTTACACACTTCTCAACCTGCTTCTACATTTTCAGATATGTTTGTTACAGCCTGGCAATGTGGTAAAACAAGAAAAGTCCATTTCAGGAGAAAAATTGATGCAGGCTTCAGATATTTGCCTGAAAAGACGCTGAGTGCTGATTGCCAAGACAACAGGGAAAAGGACTTGAAGGCATTTCAGAGCTCCACTTCCCAGGAACAATTTTCTGTATAATCAGAAAGAAAAGAGTTTGAACTGGCTCATGGTCCTGCAAGCTTTAAATAAATCACAGAGGCTCCCGCTTCTGGGAGGACTCAGGAAGCCTCCCAGTCATACCAGAAGACCAAGCTGCAATGGGATGTTGTATATGGCAGAAGTGGGAACAAGAGAGAGAGAGGAAAAAGGTGCCACAGCCTGTTATACAACCAGATTTCCCGAGAATTCCTTATCATAAGGTCAGTATCAAGAAGATGTGGCTTAACCATTGGTGAAAGATCTGCCCCTATCACCCCCACCCCTCACTTATTCCAAGCAGAAGCCTGAGGCAGAGGCAAAGCCTCTTGGAAAGCCTCTACTAGGGCAGTGGAAAAAGAAATATATATATATACACAAATATATGTGTGTATATAATACAAATGTATATGTATATAATACAAATATATGTGTGTATATAATACAAATGTATATGTATATAATACAAATGTATATATTTGTGCTTGGATGCTCCACGCAGGAGGTTACTATCCTCCAGACCACAGATTCATGGACCCACCAAAAGCTTGCACTCTCAGTATGGAAAAGCTACAGGCACTCAACAGCAGCAAAGCCCATGAAAGCAGCCATGGGGCTAAAGCCTGCAAAGCCGCAGGTGCACTGCCCTAGTAGAGGTTTCCCATGTGACTCTGCCTCTGCAGCAGGCTCCTCCCTCTTTCTGCTACCCACCACCCTCTCACCACCCTACTGCCAGCCTACTCCTCGCCACCCTACCCACTGGTTTTCCTTCCACCCCTTCTACTAAACAGGTTAGTAGAACCTGTTTATGATTACATCACCTGCCACCAGGCCCCACCTCCAACATTCAGGAATACACTTCCCCATGAATTTTTTAGGGAAACACAGCCAAACCATGTAATTCTGACACTGACACCCCCAAATCTCATGACCTTCTCACAGAGAAAAATACAAACATGCATTTTCAAAAGTTTCCCAAAGTCTTAAATCAATCCAGCAGTAACTTAAATGTAATAAGTTCAAGTCTCATCCAAGACAAGGCTGCAATCCCTCCTGCCTATAAGTCCCGGAATGTGAAAGAGAAGTGTTTTCTTTCAGGTTACAATGCTAGTGCAGGCACTGGGTAAGCTTTCTCAATCCAAAGGAAGATTTTCCCAGAAAAATAACACAACTGGGACACGCGCCAAATGCGAGTCCAAAACCCAGCAGGACCGCATTCCTTTATCATGAATATCACACAGACTGCATTAAAGAGATAGAATTTAACCATTTGTGAAGGATCTGCCACCCACAGTGTCCATCATGATTAAATCACCTTCTACTGAGCCCCACATTTAACATTCCCCGTTACAATTCCACATGAGTAAAAGTTCATTCCAGCAGATACACTCTAAATTATCACCTGGTAGGGACACAGAGCCAAATCATATTATTCTCCCCTTGGCCCCCCAGTCTCATGTTCTTCTCATACTGCAAAATACAATGATGCCTTCTCTACAGTTCCCCAATATCTTAACTCATTCCAGCATTCACTCAAATGTCCAAAACCCAAAGTCTCTTCTGAGACAAGGCTGCAGTCCCTTCTGCCCCTGAGCCTCTGAAATACAAAGCAAGTTAATTACTTCCAAGGTACAATGATTGTACAAGGATTGGGTAAGCATTCCAAGCCAGAAAGAAGAAATTTGCCAGAAAGAAGGACAAAACACAGATGGAACTTACAGACCCCCGTTGCATAGACCCACCAACTGCTTGCACCCTTAGTGCTGAAAAGCTACAGGCATTCAACACCAGCCCAGCCCATGAGGGCAGCTATAGGGAAAAGATTCTGCGGTGGCACAGGTGCAGAGCTGCCCAAGGCCTTGGGATCCCAGCCATCACACCACCATGTGCTCTGGATGTGGACA
>NW_022293052.1:0-3656 GCF_002776525.5 Piliocolobus tephrosceles | reverse complement strand
TGGAAACTTTTCAGAAATGGATGCTCAAATCAAAAATGCATTCTAACTACTCAACACAATAAAGTCAAGAAAACTTACACATAGTCACACTAATATAAACACTAATGCTAAAGAAAAATCTAAGAATCCACTAGAGAGAAAAGACAAATCATCTATAGAGTAAAAATGATTAGACTGACATCAACAACAGATTCAAAAGATGATTATGTAAATGAGAGGAGATAAAGCAACTCTCAATCGAGAATTTTATACCAAACAATCCCTCCAAGGTGAGAATAAAATGCAGATATTTCCAGATATTCAAAAACCAAAAGCGCTGATTTTCTGAGATCTCAACTTAATGAACTCTTAAAGGATATAAGAAATTATTTTGAGCACAGCAAATGATCAAATGTTGGTTAACTTAATTAGAAAGCGATTTAGTTCTTTTTGTATTAAAAGAACACAGCAAGACAAAACTCTAGATGGCAATCAAAAAAGGAGAAATAGAAAGTGAAGTTAATGGAACAGAATGCCAAGATTCATGTCATGTTTAGGAAGGAGAAAAACTAAGTAACTTTAAGCTTTGTCAAAAAATATGATTTAGGATATACTTTTTAATTAGATAAAAACTAGCAATAAATCTATAACTTCTAAATCAGCAGACATAACATAAACAATGACTTTTTAGCAATTTTCATTTTGCAGTAGGACCTGCAAATCTTATAGCCAAACCTGGTGAACAGAGAGGGCTAGTGGCTCTGCTAACCTGAGAATGCAGTCATGGTGAAGTCAAGTAATTAACCAGTGGTCTATTCAGGGATTTGACGAGGAGTTCTAGGAGGTGAGACAGCCAGGAGGGAGCTCATAAGGTCTTCTGCATATTCCAAGTTGTTCCAAGCCTTGTGCATGAGCAACACAGACCAGGGAGGTCCAACCCATCCATACATTCCTAGTTGATGGAGCCCTGCACATGCTCAGAGGAGATGCAAGAGGCCTTGCATAAAATAAGGCCTGGAGTGGACTCAAAAGTGGACCAAGACTGAACGTGCTCCCTGACTCACATGTAGATCCAGCAGCACAAAATAGAGAAGCCTTACTGACCTAAGGCATTTGAGCTCAGCCTCTGACTAATCTTTGACTGAATACCAAGACAGGCGAACATGGAAACAAACCCTAGGAAACAAGGCTTAAAAATAAAAAGTTAACTGAGCAGAGATATCAACATGTACACATTGTGGGGAGACAAACTTCTCAGATTTAATCCAGGCAAGTAATTAAACAACAGACAAACCTCAGGGAGGAAAAACAGACTCTGTGGTTAAAACAATATATTATCTAAATATCCAGAATTCAACAAGAACAACAAAAATTAGTAGACATAGAAAGAAACAAGAAAGTGTTTCTTAAGAAAAAAAAAAAGCAGTTAACAGAAACTGTCTGAGTGTTTCCAGATGTTGGATTTAGTAGTCAAAGACTTCACAGCAGCTATTATAAATATATCTTAAAAGTTAAAGAACACCATATTTAAAGGTTAAAAGAAACTGTGACAATAATGACTCAACACATAATCTGAATACACAAAAATTATTTTTAAAAAGAACCAAATGGAAATTCTGAAATTAAAAGTACAATAACTGGTATGAAATATTCATTAGGAGAATATTTGGTTGGCAGATTTAAAATGCAGAAAAAAGAATCAGTAAATGTAAATACAGATCAATAAAAGTTATCCAATCTGATGAACAGAGAAAAAAGATTAAAAAAAAAAAAAGTTATCAAAGCATTAGAGACCTGTGAAACAACATCAAGGGTACCAATACACTTGTAATGGTATTCCCAGAAGAAAAGGAAAAAGAAGCAGAAAATATTTGGAGAAATAATGGCCTAAAATTTTCTAAACTTGATAAAAAGAGAAGATAATCTACAGATCCAAGAAGCTCAAGACTAAGCACAAACAAATCACATCACAGTCAAACTTTTGACAGTTCTTCCCAAATTGATCTATAGATTAAATGTAATTTCTATTAAAAATCTAATCATCTTGTCTGTAGAAAATCAACAAGTTAATCCTAAAATGTGGATGAGGATGCAAAGGATCTACAGAATCAATGTAATTTTGAAAAAGAAGAACAAGTTTGAAGACACACACTACCCAATTTTCAAACTTACTATTAAGCTACAATCATTAATGATTTGATGTTTGTGTAAAATAGGCAGGGATCAATAGAACAGAACAGAGAATTCAGAAAGAAACACTTACATTTACATTCAATTGATTCTTGACAAATTACTAAGATAATTCAGTGGAGAAAGGATAGTTCTTCCAACAAATAGTGCTGAGACCACTGGATGTCTATAGGCAAAAAATGAAAAAAGAAAAACTTAGACTCTTACCTCACAACATACACAAAATAACTCAAATAGGATCCCAGAATCGTCAATCAAGAGTTCAAAGTATAAAAATTTATGAAACAAAATACAGGGGAAAATCTTTATGATCTAGAGTCAGGCAAAGAGTTTTTAGATACAACAGTATAAGCACAAATCATTTTTTTAATTATTAAATTGAGCTTCATTAAAGTTAAAAATGTTTTGCTTCTAAAGACACAATTAAGTAATTGAAAAGACAAGCAATAAACTAGGGGTATTTCCAAATCATGTAGAATATATAAAGAACTCTCAACTCAAAATAAAAAGACAAAATACTCAATTTTTTAAATGGCCAAAACAGACATCTTACCAAAGAAGATATATAAATGACTATTAAGCACATGAAAAGATGCTCAACAACATTAAACATTAGGGAAATCCACCTTAAAACCACAATGAGAATATCACTATACATCTACAAGAATGACAATATTCAAAAAGACAGACAATGCAAAGTGTTGGTAAGAATATGGAGAAACTGAAACCCTCATTCATTGCTGATGAGAATGTAAAATAGCATAGATATTTTGGAAAACTGCTGGGCAGTTTCTTAAAAAGTGAAATAGAAAATTACCATACAACTCAGCAATTCTACTCTTAGAAACATATCCAAAAGAAATGGAGATATATAATCACACAAAAACTTGTATAATGTTCATAGCAGTGCTAGTCATAATAGCTGAAGACTGGAAACAACAGTAAATATATACATAAAATATTGTATATCTATACCACAGAATATTAGTCAGCAGTAAAAAAGAACAAGATACGAATACATGGTATAATATGGATGAACCTCAAAAACGTTTTGCAAAATGAAACATGCGAGACCCACAAAATTACATATCGTATTATTCTATTTACAGCCAATGTCCAGAAAAGGCAAATTTATTAGACACAGAAGATAGATCAGTGGTTTCTTAGGGCTCATGGAGGAAGAATGGGAGCAAAGACTGAAAACAGGCTCAAGAGAAATTTTGGGAATAATGGAAAAGTTCCAGAACTAAATTGTACTGATAATTGCACAACTCTATAAATCTGCTAATTATATATTTAATTAGCATTTAATTATATACTTAACAATCACAAACTTTGTTATGTAAATTACAACTCAATAATACAATACAAATTTTGTATGAATAAAGAGAACCAAAAAAAGACCACAGATAAATCTGAAGGACATAGATAGAAGGAAATAATAAAGATCCATATAGCAATCAATTAAAAAGACAAAAAACCAATGA
>NW_022293047.1:0-1026 GCF_002776525.5 Piliocolobus tephrosceles | reverse complement strand
ACGTAAACGTATGCATCACACATGACCGTATACAATACCATCACATGTATATATACACTTATTTCAATTGTTTCTTTATTTTTTAAATAAATTAACTTTAAAATGTTAAAAAAAAAAATAAAATAAACATGCAGGTTATACCAATATTTTTTTTTTTTTACATATCTACGTTTAATAAAAACAATGGACTATTATAGGAATTATGATAAAGAAAGAAAAACACTTTTGAGGATATGCTTTTTTTAGTTCTTTAAATAAAAATAATTTTGATTTGATTCGATTTGATTTGATTTTATTTTTTTTTTATTTTTTTTTTTTTTTTTATTTCTGTCAACATTGCAATAATTTAAAGCTTGTGAAACAATGATGGGAGTAGTGCATGAATGTTGCTAACCGAAAACATATATATTCTGATCTATTGTGTTTGTTTTGTTCTGTTTTTCTTTTCATAATATGCTTAATACTTAAATGTATAGAAAAAAAAAACAGGCACAACAACATGTAACGACACAAAGACTTATCTAAAGTAAGAGCAATAAACTGAATAATCCTTTTTTTTTTTTTTTTTTTTTTTTTAAGTCTTCTATAAAATTCTAGTAAAGTAAATGTAAAAAATTGTGTTGTGTTATTCTATCTAAAAAAAAGAAAAAAAAATACATAAATCCTACCTGCATTTCTGATGTTGGCAGTGATTTTGTTACCATTAATTGTGTTGTCACTAATTGCAAGTATGGGCATGTGTGTATACAAAGAGAGAAAATTATGTGCATAGGGGGCATTATTGCGTGTGAAAAAATTTGTTTAAAAAAACGTATTAAAAAAGATATGAGTATGCAAACTAATTATAAATACTAACTTTTAAGGTATATATGTATGTGTACATATGTATATTCTCGTGTATACGTAATATGATCGCTCGACCATTGTGTACCTGTGTATATAATAAATGCAAATGCAAATGCAAATGTAAATGTAAATGCAAAAAAAAAAAAAAAAAAAAAAAAATAAAAAAAAAATTAAAAAAAA
>NW_022293046.1:0-1273 GCF_002776525.5 Piliocolobus tephrosceles | reverse complement strand
CAAATATCACTTTGCAGAATCCAAGACAACAGCCTTAGCAAACTCTGCCAAGAAGCAGTGTGTGGAACTCTGTGTGGTGAAGCCACATATCAGAAAGCCATCTATCAGAAAGCTTCCCTCGAGTTATTATGTGAGGATATTTCGTTTTATACCATGGGCCCCATTTGGCTCCCAAATATCACCTTGCAGTTGCTAGGAAAAGAGTGTTATCAAACTGCAGCCTGAAGACAGAGATGTAACTCCGGGAGACGAATTCACAGATTACAGTGTAGTTTCTCAGAAAGTTTCTTTCCCGTTTTTAAATGACGATATTTCCTGTATCAGCGCAGGCCTCAATGCCATCCAGAGTAGAACTTCTCAGATTCCTCAAAGACAGTGTTATTGGTCTGCTCCATGAAACATAAGTGTAACTCTGTGAGATGAATTCACACATCACAGAGAAGTTTCTAACAAAGCTTCTTTCCAGTTTTCCTCTGAGGACACTTGCTTTCTCCCCGTAAGCTTCATTGCGCTAAGAAGAATCCCATTGCAGTTTCCAAGCAGACTATCTTAGCAAACTGCTAACTGAAGAGAAAAGTGTAACTCTGTGAGTTGCACTGACTCAGAGCAATGCAGTTTCTCAGAATGCTTCTTGCCACTTTCCTCTGAGGATATAACCTTTTTCACCATAGCCCACAATGAGCTCCCAAATATCACGTTGCAGAATCCAAGACAACAGCCTTAGCAAACTCTGCCAAGAAGCAGTGTGTAGAACTCTGTGTGGTGAAGTCACATATCAGAAAGCCATCTCTCAGAAAGCTTCCCTCTACTTATTATGTGAGGATATTTCGTTTTATACCATGGGCCCCAATTGGCTCCCAAATATCACCTTGCAGTTTCTAGGAAAAGAGTGTTATCAAACTGCAGCATGAAGACAGAGATGTAACTCCGGGAGACGAATTCACAGATCACAAAGAAGTTTCTCAGAAAACTTCTTTCTCGTTTTTCACTGATGATATTTCCTTTATCAGCGTAGGCCTCAATGCCATCCAGAGAAGAACTTCTCAGATTCCTCAAAGACAGTGTTTGTAGTCTGCTCCATGAAACATAAGTGTAACTCTGTGAGATGAATTCACTCATCACAGAGAAGTTTCTAAGAAAGCTTCTTTCCAGTATTCCTCGGAGGACACTTGCTTTCTCCCCGTAAGCTTCATTGCGCTAAGAAGAATCCCATTGCAGTTTCCAAGCAGACTATCTTAGCAAACTGCTAGCTGAAGAGAAAAGTGTAACTCTG
>NW_022293043.1:0-8066 GCF_002776525.5 Piliocolobus tephrosceles | reverse complement strand
ATAATGATAAGTATTTGTGTATCTAAACATACTAAATGTAGAAAATGTAAAGTAAAAATATAGCATAAATGATAAAAAATTGTTCACCTGTATGGAGCGTTTACCATGACGAAGCTTGAGGGGCTAAGTTGCTCTGGGTGAGTCTGTGAGCGAGTGATGAGTGAATGTGAAGACCTATGACATTACTGTAGGCTTTATAAACTCTGTACACTTATGCTACACTAATGATATATTTGTGTTAGGACATTATAACATCGGTAGGCTATAGAAAGTTTTCATTTCTGTTATAATCTTACAGAACCATTGTGGTTATGCAGTTTACACTTCACCTAAACATCTTCATGCAGTGCGTGAGGGTAGTTGGCTCTTATTTATTTATAGAATCTGACAATTGCTGCCTCTTGATTAAACTTTTTAGTTCACTTACATCTAATGATACTATTTATATGTTTAGATTAATGGCATTCATTTTCCTTTTTTTTCCCTAAATGCCTCATTTTTTTACTCCTGTTTCTTATGTAACACCTTTTTAGTAAATAAATGTTTCTAACAAAAACATTTAATTCCCCTATTGATATTTTTCATTTTTTAAAGTTATTTGCCTGTTGATTGGTCTAGGGATTACATTAAGAATCTTAATTTATCAAAATATATTTATAATTGACACTAGCTTACTATTATTAAAATATGTACACATTGCTCCTATATACTATAATTTTCATCTTTTATTTTTGCTATTACCATCATATATAATATATATTATAAACTCAAAAACTGTTACATTATTATTGTATGCATTATTACTTCTTTTAAAGAAGTTACAAAAGAAAGGTGAGAACATATTTGTATATATTTTTAAATTATTCATGTTTGCATAAAGCTTGGAATTTTAGATAACACACTGTTGCAACTCTAAAACCTTCCTCTCCTTTTGTCTGTGTTTTTGTTGTTGTTGTTGCTGTGTTTGGTTTTGTTTTTTGGTTTGTTAAGTGATTTGCTTAGTGGTTGTCTTAGAAGAATTCTGTGACTTGTTCTCCTCCTGCAGTGTGAGGTTAAAGAGTTCTCTGCTCATTTTTCTTTCTCTTTTAATTTTTTTTTTTTTTTTTTTAGGTTGGCTTCATGGGGGTCACTACTATGTTAGCACAACTTAGTTATCAGCTAATGATTAGTCAGAGGCTGTGCTTAAAAACATGAGAGGTAGGATTTTGTCTCTTTGCCTGTGAATCTATGTATGTGGCTTGGCAAATGAATCCAACTTCAGGAAGTTTATTAATGTGTTCTAGCTTTTATTTGTTGCATTTACAAGGTCATTATACACATTCAGATAGAGATATAAGTCTAGGTTGAGCCCTGTCTGACCTGTCCTGTGCACCCTGTGAATTCATATACTCACACAAAATAAATATGATCTTATCAATGTCCATTTTATGTCAAAAACTATGATACAACTGATATTTTATCCTAATTACTAGCTCACAAGTTAGCTTGCCATAGTACTCTAGACACATATCATAGTAATGCAAGACTACTTGGTCAGTGACAAAAAATTATAATAGACATCATGGCATTATAGATATCACATGGTTTATATTTGCATCAGATCCCATTGTCCCCTAAGACTTATAGAACCAAGGTAGAACCAGGTTCAGATGGGATAACATGCATTCAGCAGGCAGGGGTCACAGCTAATGTACCCCATGCTTAGGAACTCCCCACTCTGGTAAGAGGTTGATATCAAACCACCTCAATCTCTTCTCAGAAGGAGATGAAGTCTTTCTTTTCCTGAACTGCAAAACCTGCCCTCCGCACCAGAGACTAAGACTTTATTCTTAAGGCAGTTTGACACACAAATATTCTCGGATGGATAGTGTGGGACAAAAGTTTACATGATATATGCAGAAAATTCCCAACCCATTGTCTGCACTTTGGTTGTCTCAGTCTTTACATCTTCTCGTTAAATTTCTAGTTAATGTAAGTGTACAGTTTGTCCCAACCAATATTAAGATGTCCAAGACTAGCAGTGATATTGGCCTTCTCTAGTTATTTCTCACTGAAATTGCTATTGTTTTTGACAACACCTCTGCCCATAGTACTTTTGTCATTATGTCCCAAATTAAGTTGGCCTCCTTTCGCCAAGTTTAAACTTGAGTGCTTATACCATTTACCTTTAATTATACTATTTATATGTTTGGTGTGGTAGGCAGAATTCTAAGACAAGCCTCAAGATTCCAACATCTATTTAATGCCTCATATAGTGTCTTTTTGAGTGTGACAGTACTTGTTAATATGATGATTATGTTACATTTTATCACACAGTTTACTTAAAAAAGAGAAGATTTTCCTGGATAATCCTGATCTAATAATTTCTTCCCTTAAAATGAACTGGGTTATTCTGAAGAAAAGCCTTGAACATGAAGGATACTCTTCTCTATTGACGGCTTTGAAGAGGGAGGGAGTAACATGACAAAGATCTCTAGGAATTGAAAATGATGATGCATCCTGCTAACAAACGTGAAGTTTACAATGCAAACCGAGTCTCTAGATTAGAACACAGTTTTTAGACAATAGCACAATTTCAGTACTGTGAAACCCTGAACAGATTACCCCGCAGCAGTCTGCCTGAAATTCCGACCTAAAGAAGTTGAGAGATAATAAATCACAGTTGGCTTAAGCCACTATATTTATGGTAATATATTATACAGTAATGGAAATTGTACACATTTAGTTTAAACATGTTATTTTGTTCTTTATTTTTATGTTTTCCACATATATTCTTTATTTTTTCCGTTTTTTCCAGCCTTCTTTTGAATTAATTGAATAATTGTGTGATTTCATTTTATCTCTCTTTTTGGCTTTTTCCTGTAACTATTTATTTAGTTATTTCATTATTTGTTTTAGGGAATATAGCATGTATCTATAACTTATGTTCTGCCTTCCTTTTATATCACTTTATTATATGACACCATTGTAATATTTTTGCATTCTTACTTCTCTGCTTTTGATCTATTTTGTTATACATTTTATTTTTTCAGCCTTAGTTTAGGATCCCATCATTTCTCGGAGAGACTATCATTAGAGTACTTTACCATTTCTTCTAACTTTTGGCCTTAAAACATTCTTGTTCATTATCTACAAAGTCAACATAGCCTTCTAAGACCTTTTGTGCTTGCTTACATCTCAGACCATATAGAAATGTGTAAGGAGAATAGCATGTAAGTGACTTTACATGTTAGACAAAAGTCTTTATGGTACAGACAACATCTCTTCTCCAGTGTTGTCACTACCAAGGTTTATTTTGTACCTAGTTTCTTTTTGCATGCTATTCTCTCCTTCTAGACTACCGTCTCCCATTTGCATGTCCTCCTGAACTCCAGTTCTTTAAACTTTGATTTTTATTGACAGGGAGCAAGCAATACATTTTTTACATCAAAGGGGGAAACACATAATCATACACAAGCTTAGAAACCCCTTCTTCCCTTAAACTTCATCTTTCAACACATTATCTACAGCTTTAATATAATCTACTACAGCTAGACATTCCATCACATTTACAAGAAGAAAATCAAATCAAATTGCAAAATACAAGTCACATGTAAAAGCCAACTCTCAAGATCTATAATCTATTGTACCTGAAAAAAAAAAAAAAAAAATTCTGCAAGTCAAGAGAATTCAAGTGGGAATAAAAATGGATGAGGATAGAAAAGAATGTGAAATAGATGTGAAATTTATTGTAAGAAATACTTGAAAAGAATTAAAGCAGAGTAAAATAGTGTTGCTGGAAGTCAGTATTTATATAAAATTATTAAATTATTAATTGTTTTCAAAGAAAATAAAATATTTCTAAAATCATAGTTGCTAATTTATGTTTTTCTAAACCTTTTAAGTACATCTCTTAGTTTTAATAATCAGGCTCTTTTTTTAACATAAAACTGATATTTACAAAATTCTAGAAGTTAAAATGACTAAATTTTAATCATATTGAAATATTGTTATGTTTGTTTCTCTATATTTAAGATCTATGTTTTGAGAGAAGAGTAACAAATGAAGGAAGTTCTTTACCTTCAGTGAGTTTATAATCTGCCCTAGATCAATGATTATACTTTAATTGAAGGGCTGTTAAATGTATGTAAGACTAAAGACTATACTCCACATATGCCATGTGGGATCTTTCCAAACACAATCTGTTTTTGTCCCCCGCTTTCTCTTATATATTTATTGAAGGACTTTTTGCACATGTCACTGTCATTGTAGCATATACCTAATGGTTCTAACTTCACTTAAATTACAAACAGAGTATCAGCTGTTTACAGTACCCAGTTCAATGTAACAATTAATACTCTAAACATTATTTGGAATAAAATTTTCTTTTCCTAGATTAAGGCTGGCCGTTTTGAGGTTGTCAGACATTTGGCTCATCTTCCTACATTTTGCAGTTAATAACTTCCCAAGCTTGGATCAAAAAAAAAAAAAAAAAAGATAAACAAAATGTGGAGACAGAAATTTCTTATTTGGTATGTCCTAAGCATATCATTTACACATTAACCTACATAATGTTTGTTATGTGCTAAGGGAGGTTTGCATTATCTTTAGGCTTGCTAGTTGTCTTACTACCAAAAAAAATAAAAATAAAAATAAAAATAAAAAAATAAAATAAATAAAAAAAAAGCTATCACATTCTCTTGTTGTTTAGTGCGTTCTTCTTTGTTGGGTCCACCTAATTAGTCTTTTGGTTTTTCAGGGATTGATCCTGTGAGCTCTCTGTAAAGCAGTCTCCATCCCCTCTAGCAAGAGACTTCCTGAGTGGAACTTTCAAGATAAATTCAGGCTGACTTTTCCAACACAGGCTCTACTTCTGACCTTGGGATTTGCGCTATTTGATCTGTTGCCTTTTGTCAACTCAGCCTCTCATCTTCAATTGCCCGGACATACATCCATCCGTCAGCACAGTAAAAACATGTGAAAGTTTTCAGAGAGATGCACAATAAGATTTCTTCATAAATTTTCATAAATCTGTTAAATGGCTCTTCAATACTTTTTTAACACTCAAAGTGAGTATCATTTATTGAGTCAGAATTTTATGTTTTTCTCTAATAATATTATAACATAAATATGCTATGATCATAATAGAAGATATAAGTTGGATGAGCTATGTCCAAACCTGACATCATTGTTATTTCTAAATTTGTGATTGTTTATCTTGTGAATAACATATCTTTGAATTCCCAATAGTGCTTAGTAATGTAATTTTCATGTTTCCAACATTCAAGAAAATTATTGAAGAATAATAAAATGTCAATGACATTTTAAATATTTTTGATACAATAATATTCATACAGTCACTTAATTTGTACGGCATCATAAAGACATTATTCTATTTGCACTCTATTTAAAATGTTAGTCTATTAACTTATGGAGAATTTAAAAATGACAAAGTGATTTTAAGGCTGTCAAATATCCTCAATATCCAAGGATTAAAAATAACAGGTTTGTGCCAAATATTTCTAAATATTAGTATAAGTGCAACGATTAATTCAGTTTTGACTTGTCAAGTTGTTTAAGTTTCAAACATTTATTTCTTTATTTATAAAATTTAGGTAATATTAATTCCTCTATCGTTGTATTTTTGCTATAATTAAATGTGAAAGATACACTAAAATACTCATTATAATATCTATTGCATTGCAAGCTCTCTCAATATTAGCTAATACTGTTATTATAATTAATTGCTTGGTGAATAATGGGTGAAATATATGTCCAAATAAATTTGAACAGAAACACTACGAATGCATTCTGAGTTTCTCATCATCTAAATTATATGCACTAAGTAGTCAATAT
The DNA here is from genome assembly GCF_002776525.5 of Piliocolobus tephrosceles. Classification (NCBI taxonomy): domain Eukaryota; kingdom Metazoa; phylum Chordata; class Mammalia; order Primates; family Cercopithecidae; genus Piliocolobus; species Piliocolobus tephrosceles. The sequence continues at coordinate 2,231 of NW_022293043.1, read as the reverse complement.
TTCAAACTGGTGAGTATGACTTATGTGTAAAATGAAGAAATGAAGTTATTACAGTACTAACCTTTATTTTGATTATTCTAATAACAATAAATCAAATTATACTTAAGTCTGAGTTAAAGCTTATTATCCTGTGCTTATTTTTATCTTATTTTTTATATTTTAAATTGAAACATAAAAAATAAATGCTATAATTTTGCAATCTATTGAGATTCAGTCAGAATAAAAACATTGGCTTGAAAGAAAAACTTTAATGGAAGCAAGTAGTCACACATAATATTATTGAGAAAAATACTCCAAATTTTAGTTTGAATAAATACTTCTTGATCCTAGGGGCTTAATGGGAAAAAATTGTTTCTAAACTTTTTATCCTGTTTCATTGATATGGTCACCAAAAGAACCCCGCATTACTTGATTACTATAACTTTACATTAGAATTTGAAATCAGATATTATACATCTCCATATTCTATCTTTTTTCAATATTACTTTGAATATTTTCCTTTGCATTTTCTTGTGTCTTAAAATCATTTATTCCATTAAAATAAGCCCTAGTGAAAATTTGGTAGAAATTTTTCTAAATCTACAATTAACTTGTAGAGAATTAGCATTTAACAATATTAAGTTTTCCAATCCCTAAATATGCTACATCTCTTTATTAACTTAGATTTTCTTTCATCAAAGCTCTGTAGTCTTGCATGTCCTTTAAAAAAATTTTGTTAGCATTTTAGGCTTTTTAAATTGATATAAAGAAATTATGCTTCATTTTATAACTTGTTCCCTTCTAGTATAGACATTTATTAGAGACTTTGAGCGTAAGCACAACAATTGGTTGAAAATAAATATGCAAAAGTCCTTAAAATTGCATATTAAAATACAAGAATTGTCATTCAGTGCAAGAAGAATTGCTCAAGGTCACTAGTAATGAAGAAATTGTGAAAACAAATTCACAATGATGAGTTACAAAAAATTCATAAGACTGACAACATTAAATGCTTCCGGGAATGTTTAGCAATTAAAATGTCCTACATTACTGGTGGGAGAATAAGTTTATTCAATCACTTTTGAAATTTATTTACTAGCTTCTCATAAAGATAACTATACCTACCCTACTATTCATTCTTTTGTATCTACCCAAGATTAATCAAATACTATATTAAAAAGGTGGCAGGGAGAAAGATCAAAAAGAACACAGAAATGTTCATTGCAGTCCAAAACTGGAAAAGAATGCCATGTCCAATAAATGAATATTTTTAAATGTTATACATCCACAAAAAGTGAAAAGTATTCAACAATAGTACTCAGTAGTGAAAAAATGAAAGGACTGCTGACACTCCTAACAATAATACCAAAAACGTAAGGTAACAGAAGCCAGATAAGAAAGAATACATACAGTTTTATTCAATTTGTATAAAATATTAATAAAAGGATTTGATTTATGGTGGAAAAATCAAAAGTGGTTAAGTTTGTAGAGACAGGAAATCTTTCAGTGATAAGTGAAATTTCCACAGGTTGATGAGGACATGGGTTGTACAAATGTATACAATCGTCAAATTCTATCATACTGTGCACTTGATTTTCATGGTATATAAATTACACTTCAATGAAACATATGAAAACACACAAGCTCAGAGATTCTATAAAATACTCATCACGAAAATTGTACTGCAATAAGATTTGTAGAAAAGATGAAGATAACAATTTAAATTTCCAAAGCTGAAAGTTTTCATAGCTGAAAAAGATATGTCTTGAGATTAAAATGTTCCACTGATACTGACCAGAATTAGTGAAAACAAACCCACATGTACATACACCATGGCAAAATAAAAAAATCCCTTAGATAAAGAGACAGATTTTTAAATTGTCTCAAACCTGAGACCTCAAGACCAATGCTTTATCCACTGTTACAGTACTTAGGATGCAGCCTCTCTAAACTACTCGGGCTGGGAAGAAGCTTGCTGTTCTTAACAACATTTCTTTAATTCAAAGCTCTCTTCTCTGGAATTGTCCATGGAACCCAGAAGAAATCTATTATGTTTGTCTTTCTCTGGCCAGCTGGGCAAAATCTACTCAAATTTCCTCTCAGTCTTTCCCAGATCTATACCATATTGCCATTCATGAAGGGTACAGTTTTCCCAACTACTGATCTACTACTACACCTGATGACTCTAAACTTCTCTAATTGAACTAAAAACATTAATCCCCATGTCACTTTTAACATGGAAGATATTCTTT
>NW_022293038.1:0-3903 GCF_002776525.5 Piliocolobus tephrosceles | reverse complement strand
CCTTCACTAAAAGGAAGACAGGAAGGAAGAAAAGAAGGAAGGGAAGACCACAAAACAACCAGAAAACAAATAACAACATGGAAGGAGTAAGTCCTGACTTATCAATAATAACATTGAATATAAATAACATTTCCAATCAAAAGTGGCTAAATGTTTTTTTTTTTAAAAAAAAAAAAAAAGACACCTTGATCCATTGCCTACAAGAAACTTCACCTATAAAGATACATATATACTGAAAGTAAAGGAATGGAAAAAGATATGCCATGACAACGCAAACCAGAAAAGAGCAGGAGTCACTGTACTTCTCTCAGACAATTAGATTTCAAGACAAAAACTATAAGGAGAGACAAAGATTGTCACTATATAATGAAAAACGTGTCAATTCAGCAAGAGAATATCACAATTTTAAATATATATGTACCTAATGCTGGAGCACCCAGATATATTAAGCGAGTATTAGTAGAGGTAAAGCGAGAGATAGACTCCAATACAGTAATAGCTGGGGACTTCAACACTCCACTGTTAACATTGAACAAAGCATCCAAACAGAAAATCAGTAAAAATGCATCAGATTTAATCTGTACTGTAGACCAAATGGACCTAATAGACTTTACAGAATATTTTATCCAATGGCTGCAGAATACACATTCTTCTCCTTGGCACATATATTATTCTCAAGGATAGACCATATGTTAGGTCACAAAACAAGTCTTTTTAAAAAAATGTGTATTTTGGGTTTGGAGGTACATGTGAAGGTTTGTTACATAGATAAACATGTGTCATGAGGGTTGTACATATTATTACATCACCCAGGTATTAAGCTCAGGATCCAATAGTTCTTTTATCTGTTCCTCTCCCTTCTTCCACCCTCCCCTCTCAAGTAGACCCCAGAGTCTATTGTTTTCTTCTTTTTGTTCATAAGTTCTTATAATTTAGACAAAACAAGTCTGAAAGCATTAAAAAAATGAAATAACATCAAGCATCTTCTCTGACCATGATGGGATAGAATTAGAAATTAATAACAACATAAATTTTGGAAACTACACAAATACACGGAAATTAAGCAATATGCTCCCGAATGATCAGTGGGCCAATGAAAAAATTAGGAAGGAAACTGAAGAAATTAAGAAGGAAACATATGTGCCTACATCGAAAAAGAAGAAAAATTTGAAATAAACAACTTAATGATCCACTTTGAAGAATTAGAAAAGCAACAGCAAACCAAATCCAAAATGAGTAGAAGAAAAATAATAAAGATCAGAGCAGAAATAAATTTGAAATAAAAAAACACAAAAGATCAATTAAACAAAAAATATTTTTAAAAAGGTAAATAAAATTGGCAAACTAACTAAATAAACTGCCAAACTAATTGGCAGACTAAGAAAAAAAGATTCAAATAAATAAAATCAGAGATATAAAAGGAGACACTACAGCTGATAACACAGAAAATTAAAGAGTCATTAGTGGCTACTACGAGTAACTTATGCCAATAAATCGGAAAATCTAAAATAAATGAACAGATTCCTAGACACATACAACCTATCAAGATTGAACCATGAGAAAATCCAAAATCTAAAGAGACCAATAACAAGTAAAAAAAATTAAAGCCATAATAAAAAGTCTCCTAGGAAAGAAAAGCCTGGGATTCAATGGCTTCCCTGCTGAATCCTTCAAAACTTTTAAAGAACTATCATTCCTACTCAAACTATTCCAAAAAATACAGGAGGAGGGAATACTTCCAAACTTATTCTACAAGGTCAGTAATAACCCTGATACCAACACCAGACAATGACATCAAAAAAGACAACTATAGGCCAATATCACTGATGAATATTGATGCAAAAATCCTCAATAAAATACTAGCAAACCAAATTTAACAACATATTAAATAGATCATTCATTATGTCCAGATTGGATTTATCCTGGGGATGCAAGCATGGCTCAACACATGCAAATCAATTAATGTCATACATCATATCAACAGAATGGAAAACAAAAACTATATGATCATTTCAATAGATGTGGAAAAAGCATTTGATAAACTTCAACATCTCTTCATGATTTAAAACAGCTCTCAAATAACTGGCTATAGAAGGAACATACCTCAACATAATAAAAGGCATGTATGACAGACTCATAGCTATTATCATATTGAATGGGTGAAAGTGAAAAACCTATCCTCTAAGATTGGGAACAAGATGAGGATACCCACTTTCACCACTGTTACTACACATAGTACTGGAAGTCCTAGCTAGAACAATCAGACAAGGGAATGAAATAAAGGACACCAAAATTCAAAAAGAAGAAGTCAGATTATTCTTTTTTGAAAATAATATGATCTTATATTTAGAAAATCCTGAAGACTACACCAAAAAACGGTTAGAAGTGATAAATTCAGTAAAGTTGCAGGATACAAAATCAACATACAAAAATCAGTGGCATTTCTATATACCAGCAGCAAACAATCTGGAAAAAAATTCAAGAAAATAATCCCATTTACAATAGCTACAAATAAAATAAAATACCTAGGAATTAACCAAAGTAGTGAAACATTTCTGCAATGAAAACTATAAAACATTTGCAAGAAATTGAAGAGGATGCACAAAAATGGAAAGATATTCCATGTTGATGGATTGGAAGAATCGATATTATTAAATATTCATATTACCCAAAGCAATCTACAGATTTAAAGCAATCCCTATCAAAATACCAATGATGTTATTCACAGATGTAGAAAAAAAAATCATAATATCTATGTGGAGTCACAAAAGACCCAGAATAGCCCAAGCTATCCTGAGCAAAAAGAACAAAACTGGAGCAATCACATTACCTGACTTAAATTATATTACAGAGCTATAGTAACCAAACAGCATGGAACTGGCCTAAAAACAGACACATAAACCAATGCAACATAAGAGAGAACCCAGAGACAAATCTATACATCTACAGTGAACTCATTTTTTATAAAGGTGCTAAGAACATTCATTGGGAAAAGGACAGTCTCTTCAATAAATGGTGCTGAGAAAACTGGGTATCTGTATGAAGAATAATGAAACTAGACCTCTATCTGTCACCATATATAAAAATCAAAATGGATTAAAGACTTAAATCTAAGATCTCAAACTACATAATTACCATAAGAAAACACAAGGGAAACTCTCCAGAACATTGGTCTGGGCAAAACTTCTTGAGACATACCCCATAAGCACAGGCAACCAAAGCAAAAATATATAAATATGATCACATCAAGTTAAAAATCTTCTGAAGAGCAAAGGATACAATCAACAAAGTGAAGAGACAACCTACAAAATGGAAGAAAATACTTGTAAACTACCCCTCTGAAAAGGGATTAATAGCCAGAATCCATAAGAAGCTCAAACAACTCTTTAGGAAAAATGTCTAATAATCCAATCAAAAAATGGGCAAAAGATTTGAATAGACATTGCTCAAAAGAAGACATGGAAATAACAAATATAAAAACGTGCTCAACATCACTGATCATCAGTTGAAGTGCAAATCAAAACTACAATGAGAGGTGTCTTCTCACCTCAGTTAAAATGGCTTATATCAAAAAATCAGACAATAACAAAAGTTAGCGAGGATGTGGAGAAAAGGGAAACTTGTACACTGTTGATAGGAATGTAAGTTAGTACAGCTACTATGGAAAACAGTTTGGAGATACCTCAAACAATTAAAAATAGAGCTACCATGCAATCCAGCAATCCCACTGCCGGGTATAACCCCCCCCAAAAAAGAAATCACATATTGAAGAGGTATCTGCACTCTCATGTTTATAGCAGCATTATTCACGATAGCCAAGATTTGGAATCAACCTAAATGTTCATCAACAGATGAATAGATAAAGAAAATGTGGCACGTATACATAAAGGAGTATTATTTGGC
>NW_022293037.1:0-38931 GCF_002776525.5 Piliocolobus tephrosceles | reverse complement strand
CCTCCAGAAGAGCAACTCCAAGACACATAATTGTCTGATTCACCAAACTTGAAATGAAGGAAAAAATCTTAACGGCAGCCAGAGAGAAAGGTCGGGTTACCCACAAAGGGAAGCCCATCAGACTAACAGCAGACCTCTCGGCAGAAACTCTCCAAGCCAGAAGAGAGTGGGGGCCAATATTCAATATTCTTAAAGAAAAGAAATTTCAACCCAGAATTTCATATCCAGCCAAACTAAGTTTCATAAGTGAAGGAGAAATGAAATCCTTTACAGATAAGCAAATGCTTAGAGATTTTGTCACCACCAGGCCTGCCTTACAAGAGACCATGAAGGAAGCCCTAAACATGGAAAGGAAAAACCGGTACCAGCCATTGCAAAAACATGCCAAAATGTAAAGACCATGGAGGCTAGGAAGAAACTGCATCAACTAACGAGCAAAAGAAGCAGTTGATATCATAATGGCAGGAACAAGTTCACACATAACAATATTAACCTTAAATGTAAATGGACTAAATGCTCCAATTAAAAGACACAGACTGGCAAACTGGATAAAGAGTCAAGACCCATCAGTCTGCTGTATTTAGGAGACCCATCTCACATGCAGAGACATACATAGACTCAAAATAAAGGGATGGAGGAAAATCTACCAAGGAAATGAAGAACAAAAAAAGCAGGGGTTGCAATCCTAGTCTCTGATAAAACAGACTTTAAACCATCAAAGATCAAAAGAGACAAAGAAGGCCATTACATAATGGTCAAGGGATCAATTCAACAGGAAGAGCTAACTATCCTAAATATATGTGCACCCAATACAGGAGCACCCAGATTCATAAAGCAAGTCCTTAGAGACTTACAAAGAGAATTAGACTCCCATGAAATAATAATGGGAGACTTCAACACTCCACTGTCAATATTAGACAGATCAACGAGAAAGAAAGTTAACAAGGATATCCAGGAATTGAACTCATCTCTGCACCAAGCGGACCTAATAGACATCTATAGAACTCTCCACCCCAAATCAACAGAATACACATTCTTCTCAGCACCACATCGCACTTATTCCAAAATTGACAACATAATTGGAAGTAAAGCACTCCTAAGCAAATGCAAAAAACAGACATTATAACAAACTGTCTCTCAGACCACAGTGCAATCAAACTAGAACTCAGGACTAAGAAACTCAATCAAAACCACTCAACTACATGGAAACTGAACAACCTGCTCATGAATGACTACTGGGTACATAACGAAATGAAGGAAGAAATAAAGATGTTCTTTGAAACCAATGAGAACAAAGATACAACATACCAGAATCTCTGGGACACATTTAAAGCAGTGTGTAGAGGGAAATTTATTGCACTAAAGGCCCACAAGGGAAAGCTGGAAAGATCTAAAATTGACACTCTAACATCACAATTAAAAGAACTGGAGAAGCAAGAGCAAACACATTCAAAAGCTTCATAAGGCAAGAAATAACTAAGATCAGAGCAGAACTGAAGGAGATAGAGACACAAAAAACCATCCAAAAAATCAATGAATCCAAAAACAGCCCGCATTGCCAAGACAATCCTAAGTCAAAAGAATAAAGCTGGAGAAATCACGCTACCTGACTTCAAACTATACTACAAGGCTACAGTAACCAAAACAGCATGGTCCTGGTACCAAAACAGAGATATAGACCAGTGGAACAGAACAGAGTCCTCAGAAATAATACCACACATCTACAGCCATCTGATCTTTGACAAACCTGAGAGAAACAAGAAATGGGGAAAGGATTCCCTATTTAATAAATGGTGCTGGGAAAATTGGCTAGCCGTAAGTAGAAAGCTGAACCTGGATGCTGTCCTTACTCCTTATATGAAAATTAATTCAAGATGGATTAGAGACTTAAATGTTAGACCTAATACCATAAAAACCCTAGAAGAAAACCTAGGTAGTACCATTCAGGACGTAGGCATAGGCAAGGACTTCATGTCTAAGACACCAAAAGCAACGGCAAGAAAAGCCAAAATTGACAAATGGGATCTAGTTAAACTAAAGAGCTTCTGCACAGCAAAAGAAACTGCCATCAGAGTGAACAGGCAACCTACAGAATGGGAGAAAATTTTTGCAATCTACTCATCTGACAAAGGGCTAATATCCAGAGCCTACAAAGATCTCAAACAAATTTACGATAAAAAACAAACAACCCCATCAAAAAGTGGGGAAAGGATATGAACAGACATTTCTCAAAAGAAGGCATTCATACAGACAACAGACACATGAAAAAATGCTCATCATCACTGGCCATCAGAGAAATGCAAATCAAAACCACAATGAGATACCATCTCACACCAGTTAGAATGGCAATCATTCAAAAGTCAGGAACCAATAGGTGCTGGAGAGGATGTGGAGAAATAAGAACACTTTTACACTGTTGGTGGGATTGTAAACTAGTTCAACCATTATGGAAAACAGTATGGCAATTCCTCAAGGATCTGGAACTAGATGTACCATATGACCCAGCCATCCCACTACTGGGTACATACCCAAAGGATTATAAATCATGCTGCTATAAAGACACATGGACACGTATGTTTATTGCAGCACTATTCACAAAAGCAAAGACTTGGAATCAACCCAAATGTCCATCTGTGACAGACAGGATTAAGAAAATGTGGCACATATACACCATGGAATATTATGCAGCCATAAAAAAAGGATGAATTTGCATCCTTTGTAGGGACATGCATGCAGCTGGAAACCATCATTCTTAGCAAACTATCACAAGAACTGAAAACCAAACACCGCATGTTCTCACTCATAGGTGGGATCTGAACAATGAGATAACTTGGACTTGCAAAGGGGAACATCACACTTCGGGGCCTATCATGGGGAGGGGGGAGGGATTGCACTGGGAGTTATTCCTGATATAAATGACGAATTGATGGGTGCTGACGAGTTGATGGGTGCAGCACACCAATATGGTAGAATTATACATATGTAACAAACCTGCATGATATGCACATGTACCCTAGAACTTAAAGTATAATAAAAAAAAGTGATATTTCGGAGCGCATTGTGGACTATGGCGAATAGTGAAATATACTGAAATAAAATCGAGGAAGAAGCGTTCCAAGTATCTGCTCTCTGATATGTGTATTCACTTCACAGAGTTAATGCTTACCCTATATTGCCCAGTTTCTAAACTCTCTCTTTGTAGGATCTGTGAAGGGATATTTAGTGACGCCTGGAGGCTTGTGGTGAGCAAGGAAACGTCTTCTGATGAAACCAGCAGAGAAACTTTCTAAGCAACTGCTTTGCGATATGTGAATTCATCTCATAGAGTTAAACCTTTCTTTGGGTTCAGCAGCATGAAATCACTGTTTTTCTGAAATCATAGGAAAGACATTTGGGAATGATCCTCAGAATATGGAGGAAGAAATATCCTCAGGTAAAATCCAGAACGAAGCTTTCTGTGAAACTGCTCTGTATCATCTTAATTCCTATCACTCAGTTAAGCCTCTCTTTTCATTGAGCAGTTTTCTAACCCCGTGTATGTTTAGCATATGATGGGATAATCGGGAGCACTTTGAGGCTTACGGTGAAAAAGGAAATATGTTCAGACCGAAACTGGAGAGAAGCTTTCAGAGGAACTCCTTTGTGACATGTACATTCCACTCACAGTGTTGTACCTCTCTTCTCATACAGCATGGAGAAACCCATTTGGAGAAACAGGTACCAAGTGATATTCAGGAGCATGTTGATGCCGATGGTGAAAACAGAAATAGCCTCAGACAAAAACTGGAAAGAAGCTTTCCAGGAAACTACTCTGTGATATGTGTAATCATCTCACATAGATAAAGCTTTCTTTACATTAAGCAGCTGGGAAACTGTCATGGACGGATCCACGAAGGGACCTTCGAGAGCACGCGCAGGACTATGGTTAAAAAGGAAATATCTTCAGATAAAAACTGAAAAGAAACATTCTGTGAATCTGCTTTTTGATATGTTTATTCATCTCACATAGATGAAGCTTTCTTTACATTACGCAGCTTGGAAACTCCCTTTTGTACGGATCCGCGAAGGGATATTTGGGATCACATTCGTTCCTAGGGTGAAATAGGAAATATAGTCAGATGAAAACTGGAGAGAAGCTTTCTGAGAAACTGCTAGGTGATATGTGCATTCCCCTCAGAGAGTTATAACTTTCTTCTCATAAGGCCCAGTTTGAAGACTGTTTCTGTAAAAGCAAAAGAGTGATATATGGAGAACATTGAAGACTATGACAATAAGTGAAATATCGTCCAATAAAAAACAGAAAGAATCACCCAAAGAAACTGTTCTCTGATATGTCCATCCTTTTCACAGGGTTAAAGCTTCCTCTCCATTTCCCAGTTTGAAAGTCGGTCTTTGCGGGATCTGCCAAAGGGATAGAATGTGGCAACCGGAAGCCTGTGTCGAGCAAGGAAATGTCTTCCATCGAAAATTGGAGAGAAGATTTCTGCGTAATTCTTTTGTGATGTTTGTATTTATCTCATAGAGTTAAATCATTCTTTGGATTGAGCAGTTTGAAATCACTGTCTGTGTGGAATCTGATAAAGGACATTTGGAAACGATCTTTAGAATATCCTGAAAAAGATATAACCTCAGAGACAAACCAGATGGAAGCTTTCTGTGAAACTGCTCTGTGCCTCATGAATTCCGCTCACACAGTTAAGCTCCTCTTTTCATTGAGCAGTATCATAACACTGTTTTTGTTTAGTCTGCATAGGGATATTCAGCAGCACCTTGAGGCTGACGGTGAGAAAGGAAACATCTTCAGATAGAAACTGGAGAGAAGCTTTCTGAGGAGCTGCTTTGTGACATGTGGATTCCAGCCACAGAAATATACCTTTCTTCTCCTGAAGGATTCCAGAATCCCTTTTGGAGAAAGAGCTACCAAGAGACATTCAGGAGTTTAGGGAGGGCTATGGTGAAAAAGGAAATATCCTAAGACAAATACTGAAAAGAAGATTTCTGTGAAACTGCTTTGTATTAGATATATTTATTCATCTCGCATAGTTAAAACTTTTCTTATATTACACAGTTAGGAAACTCTGTCATGCAGCACGGATCCATGAAGGGACATTCAGGAGCACATTCAGGCCTATGGTGAAAGAGGAGATATCTTCCGAAAAAAATGGATAGAAGCTTTCTGAGAACCTACTTTGTGATGGATCCATTCCACTACGGTAGTTGTACCTCTTTTCTCACAAGGCAGCGTTTGAACACCATTCCTGTGAAACCGCAAAAGTCATATTTTGGAGCGCATTGAGGACTCTGTCGAATAGTGAAATATACTGAAATAAAATCGAGCTAGAAGCGTTCCAAGAATCTGCTCTCTTATATGTGCATTCACTTCACAGAGTTAATGCTTACCCTATGCTGCCCAGTTTCAAACTCTGTCTTTGAAGAGTCTGTGAATGAATATTTAGTGACACCCAGAGTCTTGTGGTGAGCAAGGAAACGTCTTCCGAAGCAACCTGCAGAGAAACTTTCTGAGCATGTACTTTCCAATGTGTGTATTCGTCTCATGAGTTAAACCATTCTTTGGATAGAGAAGCTTTACTTCACTGTTTTTGTGGAATCTGAGGAAGGATGTTTGGGAACAATCCTTCGAATATGGAGAAAGAAATATCCTCAGGTAAAATCCTGAGGAAGCTTTCTGAGAAACTGTTCTGGGTCATCTTAATTTTTCTCACTCAGTTAAACCTCTCTTTTCATTGCACAATTTTCTAACCCTGTGTATGTTTAGCTAGTGATGGTATATTCGGGAGCACCTTGAGGCTTGTGGTGTGAAAGGAAATATGCTCAGCCCGAAACTGGAGAGCAGCTTTCCGAGGAACTGTTTTGTGACGTGTGCATTCCTCTCACAGCGGTTTACCTCTCTTCTCATACAGCGTCAGGGAAACCGCTGTGAAGAAACAGGTACCAAGTGACATTCAGAAGCATGTTGATGCTGATGGTGAAAAGGGAAATAGCCTAAGACAAAAACTGGAAAGAAGCGTTCTAGGAAACTACTCTGTGATCTATGTAATCATCTCACATAGATAAAGCTTTCTTTACATTATGCAGCTGGGAAACTGTCATGGACCGTTCCAAAAAGGGACCTTTGGGAGCACAAAAAGGTCTATGGTGAAAAAGGAAATATCTTCAGATAATAACTGGAAAGAAGCTTTCTGTGAATCTGCTTTTTGCTATGTTTATTCGTCTCACATAGATGAAGCTTTCTTTACATTATGCAGCTTGGAAACTCCTTTGTGGATGGATCTGCGAAGGGATATTTGGGATCACATTCAGGCCTATGGTGAAATAGGAAATATAGTCAGATAAAAACTGGAAAGAAGCTTTCTGAGAAAACGCTTTGTGATGTGTGCATTCCACTCAGGGAGTTATACCGCTTTTCTCACAAGGCAGCGGTTGAACACTGTTCTGTGAAACCGAAAAAGTGATATTTCGAAACGCATTGAGGACTATGGCGAATAGTGAAATATACTGAAATAAAATTGAGGAAGAATCGTTCCAAGAATCTGCTCTCTGATAGGTGCATTCACTTCACAGAGTTAATGCTTACTCTATGTTGCCCAGTTTCGAAAATCTGTCTTTGAAGAATCTATGAAGGGATATTTAGTGACGCCTGGAGGGTTGTGGTGAGCAAGGAAACGTCTTCCGATGAAACCCACAGAGAAACGTTCTGAGCAATTGCTTTGTGATGTGTGTATTCTTCTCCTAGAATTAAACCATTCTTTGGATTGAGCAGCTTGAAATCACTGTTTTTGTGGAGTCTGAGGAAGGACATTTGGGAACAATCCTTAGAATATGGAGAAACAAATATCCTCAGGTAAAATCCAGAAGGAAGCTTTCTGTGAAACTCCTCTGTGTCGTCTTAATTCCTCTCACTCAGATAAGCCTCCCTTTTCATTGTGCAGTTTTCTAGCCCTCTGTATGTTTAGGGTGTGATGGGATATTCCCCAGCACTTTGATAGTTATGGTGAAAAAGGAAATATGATTTGACCGAAACTGGAGAGAAGCTTTCCGAGGAACTGCTTTGTGATGTGTGCATTCCAGTCACAGTGTTATACCTCTCTTCTCATACAGCGTCAGGGAAACAGTTTTGGAGAAACAGTTACCAAGTCATATTCGGGAACATGTTGATGCCGTTGGTGAAATGGGAAATAGTCTCAGACAAAAACTGGAGAGAAATTTCTAGGAAACTAATCTGTGATATGTGTAATCATCTAACATAGATAAATCTTTCTTTACACTACACAGCTTGGAAACTCTCATGGACGGATCCACGAAGGCACCCTTGCGAGCAGATTCAGGACTATGGTGAAAAAGGAAATATCTTCAGATAAAACCTGGAAAGAAGCTTTCTGTGAATCTGCTTTTTGCTATGTTTATTCATCTCACATAGAAGAAGCTTTCCTTACATTATGCAGCTTGGAAACTCCCTCGGGGATGTTTGGGATCACAGTTGGGCCTATGGTGAAATACGATATATAGTCAGAAAAAACGGGAGAGAAGCTTTGTGAGAAACTGTTCGGTGATGTGTGCATTCCACTCAGGAAGTTATAACGTTCTTCTCGTTAGGCACAGTTTGAACACTGTTCCTGTGAAACCAAAAGAGTGATATTCGGAACACTTTGAAGACTATGGCAAAAACTGAAATATCATCCAATAAAAAACAGAAAGAAGCACTCAAAGAAACTGCTCTCTGACATGCCCATCTTTTCACAGGCTTAAAGCTTCCAGTATATTTCCCAGTTTGAAAGTCAGCCTTTGTGGTTTCTCCGAAGGGAAAGTAAGTGGCAACCAGAGGCCTATCTCGAGCAAGGAAATGTCTTCCATCAGAAATTGGAGAGAATCTTTCTGTGCAATTCTTTCATAGTGTTTGCATTCATCGCATAGCATTAAATTATTCTTTCGATTGAGCAGTTTGAAATCACTGTTTCCGTGGAATCTCAGAAAGGACGTTTGGAAACGCTCTTAAGAATATCCTGAAAAAGAAATAACCTCAGAGAAAAACGAGAAGAAAGCTTTCAGTGAAACTGCTCTGTGTCACGTGAATTCTGCTCACACGGTTAACCTTCTCTTTTCATAGAACAGTATCATAACACTGTTTTTGTTTACTCGGCAAAGAGATATTCAGGAGCCTGTTGAGTATTACGGTGAGAAAGGAAACGTCTCTAGTTAGAAAGTGAAGAGAAGCTTTTTGAGGTGCTGTTTTGTGAAATGTGCGTTCCACTCACAGAAATATACCCTTATTCCCATAGAGGATTCCGGAATGCCATTCGGAGAAAAAGCTACCAAGGGATATTCGGCAGTATAGGGACGGCTATGGAGAGAAAGGAAATATCCTCGGACAAAAACTGGAAATAATATTTCTGTGAAACTCCTTTGTGTTGGATATATTTTTTTGTCTCGCATTGTTAAAACTTTTCTTATATTATGGAGTTTGGAAACTCTGTCATGTACGTATCCGTGAAGGGACATTCGGGAGCACATTCAGGCCTACAGTTAAAGAGGAGATATCTTCAGACTAAAACTGGATAGAAGCTTGCTGAGTAACTATTTTGTGATGTATGCATTCCACTCAGGGAGTTATACCACTTTTCTCCAACGCAGTGTTTGAACACTGTTCCTGTGAAACTGAAAAAGTGATATTTTGGTTCGCATTGAGGACTATGGCGAATAGTGAAATATACTGAAATAAAATCGAGGGAGAAACGTTCCAAGAATCTGATCTTTGATATGTGCATTCACTTCACAGTGTTAATGCTTACTCTATGTTGCCCAGTTTGGAAACTCTGTCTTTGAAGAATCTGTGAAGGGATATTTAGTGACGCCCGGAGGCTTGTGGTGATCGAGGAAATGTCTTCCAATGTAACCTGCAGAGAAACGTTCTGAGCAACTGTTTTGCAATGTGTGTTTTCGTCTCCTAGATTTAAACCATTCTTTGGATTGAGTAGCTGAAGTCACTGTTTTTGTGGAATCTGAGGAAGGACATTTGGGAAAGATCCTTAGAATATGGAGAAAGAAATATCCACAGGTAAAATCCAGAAGGAAGCTTTCTGTGATACTGTTCTGTGTCATCTTAATTCCTCTCACACAGATAAGCCTCTTTTTTCATTGAGCAGTTTTCTGACCCTGTGTATGCTTAGCGTGTGATGGGATATTCCAGAACACTTGGAGGCTAATGGTGAAAATGGAAATATGTTCACACCGAAACAGGAGAGAAGCTCTCCAAGGAACTGCTTTGTGACGTGTGGATTCCAGTCACATTGTTATATGTCTCTTCTCATACAGCGTCAGGGAAACCCTTTTGGGGAAACAGGTACCAAGTGATATTCGGGAGCATGTTGATGCCATTGGTGAAAAGGGAAATAGCCTCAGACAAAAACTGGAAAGAAGCTTCCTAGGAAACTACTCTGTGATATGTGTAATCATCTCTCATAGGTAAAGCTTTCTTTACATTCCGCAGCTTGTAAACGGTCATGGACGGATCCAAGAAGGGACCTTCGGTAACACATTCTGGGCTATGGTGAAAAAGGAAATATCTTCAAATAAAAAAGGGAAAGAAGCTTTCTGTGAATCTGCTTTTCGCTATGTTTATTCAACTCACATACATGAAGCTATCTTTACATTATGCACCTTGGAATCTCCCTCATGGAGGGAACTGCGAAGGGATATTTGGGATCACATTCGGGCCTATGGTGAAATATGAAATATAGTCAGATAAAAACTGGAGAGAAGCTTTCTGAGAAACTGCTTGGTGATGTGTGAATTCCACTCAGGGCGTTATAAATTTCTTCTCCTAAGGCACAGTTTGAACAATGTTCCTGTAAAACCAAAAGAGCGATATTCAGAACACATTGAAAACTATGGCAAAAAGTGAAATGTCGTCCAATAAAAAACAGAAAGAAGCACTCCAAGAAACTGCTCTCTAACATGTACATTCTTTTCACAGGGTTAAAGCTTACTCTACATTTCCCAGTTTGAATGTCGGACTTTGAGGTTTCTGTGAAGGGATAGTAATTGGCAACCAGAGGCCTGTGTGAGACAAGGAAATGTCTTTCATCGAAAATCTGAGAGAAACTTTCTGAGTAACTCTTTTGGGAAGCTTGTAATCATCTCATAGAGTTAAATCATTCTTTGGGTTGAGTAGTTTGAAATCACTGTTTCTGTGCAATCTGAAAAAGGACATTTGGAGATGCGCTTTAGAATATACAGAGAAAGAAATAACCTCAGAGAGAACCAAAAGGAATCTTTCTGTGAAACTGCTCTGTGTCACGAGAATTCTGCTCACATGGTTAAGCCTATCTTTTCATTGAGCAATTTTCTCACCCTGTGTATATTTAGAGTGTGATGGCAAATTCGGGAGCACTTTGAGGCTTACAGTGAAAAAGGAAATATGCTCAGACCGAAGCTGGAGAGAATCTTTCCGAGGAACTGCTTTGTGACGTGTGCAGTCCAGTCACAGTGTTATAACTCTCTTCTCATACAGCGTTGGGGAAACCCTTTTGGAGAAAGAGGTACCAGGTGATATTCGGGAGCATATTGATACCGATGGAGAAATGGGAATAAGCTTCAGAAAAAAACTGAAAAGAAGCTTTCCAGGAAACTACACTGTGGTATCTGTAATCATCTCACACAGATAAAGCTTTGCTTACATTACGCACTTGGAAACTGTCATGGATGGATCCACGAAGGGACCTTCAGGAACACATTCAGGACTATGGTGAAAAAGGAAACTTCTTCAGATAAAACCTGTGAGGAAGTTTTCTGTGAATCTGTTTATGCTATGTTTATTCATCTCACATAGATTAAGCTTTCTTTACATTATGCAGCTCGGAAACTCACCCGTCGATGGATTTGTGAAGGGTTATTTGGGATCACATTTGAGCCTATGGTGAAATAGTAAATATATTCTGATAAAAACTGGAGAGAAGCTTTCTTAGAAACTGCTTGGTAATGTGTGCATTCCTCTCAGGGAGATTTAACTTTCTTCTCATAAGGCACACTTTGAACATTATTCCTGTGAAACCAAAAGAGTGATATTCGGAGCACATTGAAGACTATGGCAAAAAGTGAACTGTCGTCTAATAAAAAACAGAAAGAAGCACCCCAAAAAACTGTACTTTGGCATCTCCATTCTTTTCACAGGATTAAACTTACTCTATATTTCCCAGTTTGAATGTCGTTCTTTGAGGGTTCTGCGAATGGATATTAATTGGCAACCACAGGTCTATGTCAAGCAAGAAAATGTCCTCCATTGGAAATCAGAGAGAATCTTTGTGCGCAAGTTTTTGTGATGTTTCTTTTCATCCCTTAGAGTTAAATCATTCTTTGTTTTGAACAGTTTGAAATCACTGTTTCTGGGGAATCTGAGAAAGGACATTTGGAAACGCTCTTTAGAATATCCTGAAAACTAAATAACCTCAGAGAGAAACCAGAAAGAAACTTTCCGTGAAACTGCTCTGTGTCACGTGAATTCTGCTCACACAGTTAAGCTTCACTTTTCATTGAGCAGTATCATACCACTGATTTTGTTTTGTCTGTGAAGGGATATTCAGGACTGCTCTGAGGCTTATGGTGAGAAAGAAAACATCTTTAGAAAGAACTGGAGAGAAGCTTTCTGAGGAGCTGTTTGAGAGGTGTGCTTTCCACTCAGAGAGATACACCTTTCTTCTCCCAGAGGATTCTGGAATCCCTTCTGGAGAAAAAGCTACAAATGACATTCGGGAGTACAGGCACAGTTATGGATAAAAAGGAAATATCCCAAGAGAAAAACTGGGATGAAGATTTCTGTGAATCTGCTTTATTCATCTCCCATAGTAAAAACTTTTCTTATATTACGCAGTTTGGAAATTCCGTCATGTACGGATCCTCGAAGGGACATTGGGGTGCACGTTCTGGCCAATGGTGAAACAGAAGATATCTTCAGATAAAACTGTATAGATGCTTTCTGAAAAACTACTTTGTGACACATGCATTCCACTCAGAAAGTTATACCTCTTTTCACACAAGGCAGCGTTTGAACACTGTTCCTGTGAAACCGAAAATGTGATATTTTGCAGCCTATTGAGGACTATGGCGAACAGTGAAATATACGGAAATAAAATCGAGGAAGAAGCATTCCAAAAATCTGCTCTCTGATATGTGCATTCATTTCACAGAGTTAATGTTTACTCTACATTGCCCAGTTTCAAAATACTGTATTTGAAGAATCTGTGAAGCGATAGTTATTGATGCCCGGAGGCTTGTGGTTAGCAAGAAAGCGTCTTCCGATGCAACTAGCAGAGAAAGGTTCTGAGCAACTGCTTTGCGATGTGTATTCGTCTCATAGAGTTAAACCATTCTTTTGACTGAGCAGCTTGAAATCACTGTTTTTGTGGAATCTGAGGAGGGACATTTGGGAATGATCCTTAAATTATGGAGAAAGAAATATCCTCAGGAAAAATCCAGTAGAAAGCTTTCTGTGAAACTGCTCTGTGTCGTCTTAATTCCTCTTTCTCATTTAAGCCTCCCTTTTCACTGTGCAGTTTTCTAGGCCTGTGTATGTTTAGCGTGTGATGGGATATTTGGGAGCACTTTGAGGCTTACAGTGAAAAAGGAAATATGATCAGACCGAAACTGGAGAGAAGCTTTCCGAGGAACTGCTTTGTGACATGTGCATTCCAGTCACAGGGTTATACCTCCCTTCTCCTACAGCGTCAGGTAAACCCTTTTGGATAAACAGGTACCAAGTGATATTCGGGAGCATGTTGATGCTGATGGTGAAAAGCCAAATAGCCTCAGACAAAAACTGGAAAGAAGCTTTCTAGGAAACTACTCTGTGATATGTGTAATCATATCACATAGATAAAGCTTTCTTTATATTATACAGGTTGGTAACTTTCATGGGTGGATCCACGAAGGGACCTTCGGGAGCACAGTCAAGACTATAGTGAAAAAGGAAATATCTTCAGATAAAACCTGGAAAAAAGCTTTCTGTGAATCTGCGTTTTGCTATGTTTATTCATCTAACATAGATGAAGCTTTCTTTACATTACGCATCTTGGAAATTCCCTCGTGGATGTATTCGCGCATGGATATTTGGGATCACATTGAAGCCTATGGCGAAATAAAAAATATTGTCAGATAAAAACTCTAGAGAAGGTTTCTGAGAAACTGCTTTGTGACGTGTAAAATTCCATTCACAGTGTTATACCTCTCGTCCCATACAGATTTGGGGAAATAGTTTTGGAGCAACATGTACCAAGTGATATTCAGGAGCATATTTGTTCACTAAAAAAAAAACAGTGTTATGATACTGTTCTCTGAAAAGAGAAGCAGAAAACTGCTCAATGAAAAGATAGGCTTAACTGAGTGAGAGGAATTAAGACGACATAGTACAGTTTAATAGAAAGCTTCTGTTTGGACGAACGGAGGCAAGATGGCACACTTCCGGGTTCTTCATCATCAACTTTTCCCGTGTGTGCAAAAATGTAGCCGGCACCCAGGAAGGTGCAGACCAATCAGACATGCACCAGGTGATGTCAATCCGAATAGACCAAGATTTACCTGGTGGCAGCTGTGGAGCCCTCCTCCTCCCTGACGTGTCCGTGCCCCACCTATTGCCCTTCCACTCCTAGAAAAGCCTCTCCTGGTAGACGAATATTGCGGGCTTCCTCAGGCCCCTTTCTTGTTGGAACTGCATTAGGAACTCCGCCCAAGAGCTCTGTCAGACGACTCTCTCAGCCTCCTTTGCCGGAGAATGACAGACCTAACCTTGCACACTTTCTTCCCTGAAGCTAGGTGAACAAAGATTAAATTTGCAGTTTTGCTTTTAGCCTTGCTTACTCGCTGGTGCATTTGTGCTCTCTCTGGTGGTCTTAGAAAAACAAATCAGTCTTTTCTGAATCCGGGAGGAGACCCCTCCTCAGGCTTGTAAGGCTTGAGGAACCTCCTCCTGCTCCCACGCCACAGGTGGACCAGGACCTGAGACCCGCTTTCCTCAGTCTCACAGCCTCTCTGGGTTAAGTGCCCTTGTCTCCTCTTTATCTCCCTCTGCCAAAAATCCTCCGCAGGTCCGAGGCCTACTTTTGAGCGACCAAGTGGTGCGGGAGACCCGTTCAGGACAGAGACGTCCGTCTCCTGAAGGTAAACTCCACCTTGGCTCCAAGAGCATCAGTCTCTCATGGTCATTTCATAGGACGCTTTGAAGCCAGGCAGAGATTTCCATTGTGTAAATAAAGAGGAAACAAATGGGAAACCTGCAGTTTAAATTTCTAAAGAGCATCCCTTTAGGGTGCCTCCTAGCCAATTTAAAAACCTTACAGGGGTTAATTGTTCTTTCCACTGTGGCGTGGCCCCAATACAAACTAGACAATCAGTTTCTGTGTCCACCAGAGGGCACCTTAGACTGCAATTTTCTGATCGACCTCAGCAATATCTGCCACCTGCTAGGCAAGTGGTCCCAAATTAATTACATACTAGGCTTTTGGGCCTTATGCTCTCATCCCGACATGTGTAGCCCATGTTCTTTGGTCCAGCTTATGCTGGCCAAGGACGCCAGCTCATACGAACCCAAAAAAGAGGAGTCTTTATTCCTTTCTGTTCAGCCGGAGGACCTAGGGTTTCCTTCTGTCTCTGTACCCTCACCCCGTCCCTACACTCTTCCTTCTTCCCCCGTCCAGACTCTTCTTTCCTCTTCTTTATCTACTAGTAATCCATTCGGTCCTGTGCCTCCTTCGGGGCAATGAACTGGCTGTCTTGAGTCCCCTGTTTCGGCCCACACCCGCTCTGAGTGCCCTGCTGATACCCCCATTCCTGCCCCACACCCTCCTACAGTGTTAGCACCTTTGCGAGAGGTAGCTGGGGCAGAGGGGGTAGTCACAGTACATGTCCCTTTTTCACTGGCTGACCTTTCCAAAATTGAGAAGCATTTAGGTGATTTATCAGCTAATTCTACCGTATACATAAAGGAATTTAGATATCTTTGTCAGGCCTATGACTTAACTTGGCTTGACCTCCAGGTGATCCTAACTTCTACCTTAAACACTGAGAAGATAAAGCTTTCTTTACGCATCTTGGAGACTGTCAAGCACGGATTCATGAAGGGACATTCGGGAGCACATTCAGGACAATGGTGAAGTAGGAAACATCTTCAGATAAAAACGGGAAAGAAGCATTCTGTGAATCTCCTTTTTGCTATGTTTATTCATCTCACATAGATGAAGCTTTCTTTACATTAGGCAGCTTGGAAACTCTCTCGTGGATGGATTCACGAAGGGATATTTGGGATCACATTTGGGCCTATGGTGAAAGTTTTGGGCCTATGGTGAAATATAGTGAGATTAAACCTGGAGAGAAGCTTTCAAAGAAACTGCTTGGTGTCGTGTGCATTCCACTCAGGGAGTTATAACTTTCTTCTCATAAGGCACACTTTGAACACTGTTCTTGTAAAACCAAAAGAGTGATATTCGGAGCACATTGAAGTCTAGGGCAAAAAGTGAAATGTCATCCAATAAAAAAGAGAAAGAAGTACTCGAAGAAACTGCTCTCTGACATGTCCATTCTTTTCACAGGGTGAAAGCTTACTCTACACTTCCCAGGTTGAAAGTCGGTCTTTGAGAGTTCTGCGCAGGGATAGTAAGTGGCGACCGTAGGTCTGTTGGGGCAAGGAAAGGTCTTCCATCGAAAATCGGATAGAAGCTTTCTAAGCAACTCTTTTGTGATGTTTGTATTAATCTCATAGAGTTAAATCATTTTTTGGATTGAGCAGTTTGAAATCACTCTTTCTATGGAATCTGAGAAAGGACATTGGGAAGCAATCTTTAGAATATCCTGAAAAAGAAATAACCTCATAGAGAAACCAGAAGGAAGATTTCATTGAAACTGCTCTGTGTCACGTGAATTCCCCTCACACAGTTAAGCTTCTCTTATCATTGAGCTGTATCATAACACTGTTTTTGTTCAGTCTGAGAAGGGATATTTTGGAGGGTTTTGAGGCTTATGGTGAGATAGGAAACGACTTCAGACAGAAACTGGAGAGCAGCTTCCTGAGGTGCTGCTTTGTGACATGTGCATTCCACTCACAAAAATATACCTTTTTCCTCCTACAGGATTCCAGAATCCCTTTTGGAGAAAAATCTACAAAGAGATATTCGGGAGTACAATGACGACTATGGTGGAAAAGCAAATATCCTCAGACAAAAACTGGAAAGAAGATTTCTGTGAAACTGCTCCATGTTAGATGTATTTATTTGTCTTGCATAGTTAAAACTGCAATCATATTATGCATTTTGGAAACTCCGTCACGCACAGATCCACGAAGGGACACACAGGAGCACATTCAGGCCTATGGTGACAGAGAAGATATCCTCAGATAAAAACTGGATAGAAGCTTTCTGAAAAACTACTTTATGATGTTTGCATTCCACTCAGGGAGTTATACCTCTTTTCTCACAAGGCAGTGTTTGAACACTGTTCCTGTGAAACCGAAAAAGTGATATTTTGGAACGCATTGAGGACTATGGTGAATAGTTAAATATACTGAAATAAAATCGAGGAAGAAGCGTTCCAAGAATCTGCTCTCTGACATGTGCGTTCACTTCACAGAGGAAATGCTTACTCTATGTGGCCCAGTTTCGAAAATCTGTCTTTGAAGGATATGTGAAGGGATATTTAGTGACGCCTGGAGGCCTGTTTGAGCGAGGAAACATCTTCCGATGAAACCTGCAGAGAAATGTTCTGAGCAACAACTTTGCGATGTGTGCATTTGTCTCCTAGAGTTAAACCATTCTTTGGATTGCACAGCTTAAATCATTGTTTTTGTGGAATCTGAGGAAGGACATTTGGGAACGATCCTTAGAATATGGAGAGAAAAATATTGTCAGGTAAAATCCAGAAGGAAGCTTTCTGTGAAACGGCTCTGTGTTGTCTTAATTTCTCTCACTCCGATAAATCTCTCCTTTCATTGAGCAGTTTTCTAACCCTGTGTATGTTTAGTGGGTGATGGGATATTCGGGATCACTTTGAGGCTAATGGTGAAAAAGGAAATATGTTCAATCCGAAACTGGAGAGAAGCTTTCCGAGGAACTGCTTTGTGACGTGTGCATTCCAGTCACAGTGTTATACCTCTCTTCTCATACAGCGTCAGGGAAACCCTTTTGGAGAAAAAGGTACCAAGTGATATTTGTGAGCATGTTGATGCCGATGGTGAAAAGGGAAATAGCCTCAGACAAAAACTGGAAAGAATCTTTCTAGGAAACTACTATATGATATCTGTAATCATCTCACATAGATAAACCTTTCTTTACATTATGCAGCTTGGAAACTGTCAAGGATGGATTCACGAAGGGGCCGTTGTGTGTACATTCTGGACTATGGTGAAAAAGGAAATATCATCAGATAAATACTGGAAAGAAGCTTTCTGTCAATCTGCTTTTTGCTATGTTTATTCATCTCACATAGATGAAGCTTTCTTTACATTACACAGCTTGGAATCTCCCTCGTGGATGAATCCGCAAAGGGATATTTGAGATCACATTCGGGCCTAGGGTGAAATAGGAAATATAGTCAGGTAAGAATTGGAGAGAAGCTTTCTGAGAAACCGCTTGGTGATGCGTGCATTCCACTCAGGGAGTTATAACTTTCTTCTTATAAGGCACAGCTTGAACACTGTTACTGTGAAACAAAAAGAGTGATAATCGGAGCACATTGAAGAATATGGCAAAAAGTGAAATGTCGTCCAATGAAAAACAGAAAGAAGCACACGGAGAAACTGCTCTCTGATATGTCCATTCTTTTCACTAGGTTAAAGATTACCTTACATTTCCCAGTTTGAAAGTCGGTCTTTGAGGGTTCTGCGAAAAGATAGTAAGTGGCGACGTGAGGCCTGTGTGAGGCAAGGAAATGTCTTCCATCGAACATCAGAGAGAAGCTTTCTGCACATTTTTGTGATGTTTGAATTCATCTCAAAGCGTTACATCATTCTTTGGATTGAGCAGTTTGAAACAACTGTTTCTGTGGAATCTGAGAAAGGCCATTTGGAAACGCTCTTTAGAATATCCTAAAATAGAAATATCCTCAGAGAGAAACCAGAAGGAAGCGTGCTGTGAAACTGCTCTGTGTCACGTGAATTCCGCTCAAACTGTTAAGCTTCTCTTTTCATTGAGCTGTATCATAACACTGTTTTTGTATAGTCTGCGAAGGGATATTCTGGAGGGTTTTGTCGGTTACGGTGAGAAAGGAATCGACCTCATATAGAAACAGGAGAGAAGCTTTTTGAGGAGCTGCTTTGTGACGTGTGCATTCCACTCACAGGAATATACCTTTCTTCTCCTAGTGAATTCGGGAAATCTTTTGTAGAAAAAACTACAAAACAGACATCTGGGAGTATAGTAAAGGCTATGGTGAAAAAGAAAATATCCTCAGACCAAAACTGGAAAGAAGATTTCTGTGAAAATGCTTTGTGTTAGATATATTTATTCATCTCACATAGTTAAAACTTTAATTATATTATGCGGTTTGGAAACTCCGTTATGCACAGATCTGCAAAGGGACGTTCAGAGTCACATTCCAGCCTATGGTGAAGGAGGAGATATCTTCAGATAAAATCTGGATAGAAGCTTTCTGAGAAACTACTTTGTGATGTACGCATTCCACTCAGGGAGGTATGCCTCTTTTCTCACAAGGCAGTGTTTGAACACTGTTCCTATGAAACCGAAGAAGTGATATTTTGGAACGCATTGAGGACTAAGGTGAACAGTGAAATATACTGAAATAAAATCGAGGAAGAAGAGTTTCAATAATCTACTCTCTGATTGGTGCACTCACTTCACAGAGTTAATGCTTACTCTATGTAGCCCAGTTATGAAACTCTGTCTTTGAAGAATCTGTGAAGGGATATTTAGTGATGCCCGGAGGCTTGTTTTGAGCGAGAAAATGCCTTCTGAATAATCCTGCAGAGAAACGTTCTGAGCCACTGCTTTGTGATGGGTGTATTCGTCTCATAGAGTTAAACCATTCTTTGGATTGAGCAACTTGAAATCACGGTTTTTGTTGGATCTGAGGAAGGACCTTTGGGAACGATCCTTAGAATATGGAGAAAGAAATATCCTCAGGAAGTAACCAGTAGGAAGCTTTCTGTGACACAGCTCTGTGTCGTCTTAATTCCTCTTGCTCAGTTAAGCCTTGTTTTTCATTTAGCAGTTTTCTAGCTCTGTGTATCTTTAGCATGTAATGGGATATTCGGGAGCACTTCAAGGCTAATGGTCAGAAGGAAATATGTTCAGACCGAAACTGGAGAGAAGAACTGCTTTGTGAAGTGTGCATTCCAGTCACAGTGTTATACCTCTCTTCTCATACAGTGTCGGGGAAACCCTTTTGGAGAAACAGGTAACAATTGATATTCGGGAGCATGTTGATGCCGATGGTGAAAAGGGAAATAGCCTCAGACAAAAACCACAAAGAAGTGTTCTAGGACGCTACTCTGTGATATCTGTAATCATATCACATAGATAATGCTTTCTTCACATTTCGCATCTTGGAAACTGTCATGGACGGATCCATGAAGGGACCATCGGGAGCACATTCTGGACTACGGTGAAAAAGGAAATATCTTCAGATAAAAACTGGAAAGAAGCTTTCTGTGAATCTACTTTTTGATATGTTTATTCAACTCACATTGATGAAGCTTTCTTTACATTACACAGCTTGAAAGCACCCTTGTGGATGGATCCGTGAGGGGATATTTGGGATCACATTCAGGCCTATGGTGAAATAGGAAATATAGTCAGATAAAAACTGGAGAGAAGCTCTCTGAGAAACTGCATGGTGATGTGTGCCTTCCCCTCAGGGAGTTTTAACTTTCTTCTCATAAGGCACAGTTTGAACACTGTTCCTGTAAAACCGAAAGAGCGATATTGTGAGCACATTGAAAACTACAGCAAAATATGAAATGTCGTCCAATAAAAAAAAGAAAGAAGCACTCGAAGAAATTGCTCTCTGACATGTCCATTCTTTTCACAGGGTTAAAGCTTCCTGTAAGTTTCCCGGTTTGAAAGTCAGCCTTTGAAGTTTCTGCGAAGGGATTGTAAGTGGCAACCGGAGGCCTATATGGAGCAAGGAAATGTCTTCCATCAAAAATCAGAGAGAATCTTCCTGTGCAACTCGTTCGTAATGTTTGTATTCATCACGTAGCGTTAAATGATTCTTTAGATTGAGCAGTTTGGAATCACTGTTTCTGTGGAATCTGAGAAAGGTCATTTGGAAATGCTCTTTAGAATATCGTGAAGAGAAATAACCTCAGAGAGAAACCAGAAGGAAACTTTCTGTGAAACTGCTCTATGTCATGTGAATTCTTCTCACACATTTAAGCTTCTCTTTTGCCAAGGGATATTCAGGAGCCCTTTGAGTCTTACTGTGAGAAAGGAAATGTCTATAGATAGAAAGTGGAGAGAAGCTTTCTGAGGAGCTGCTTTGTGACATGTGCATTCCTCTCACAGAAATATACCTTTCTTCCCATAGAGGATTCCAGAATGCCTTTCGGACAAAAAGCTACCAAGAGATATTCGGGAGTATAGGGACGTCTGTGGAGAAAAAGGAAATATCCTCAGATAAAAACAGGAAAGAAAATTTCTGTGAAACTCCTTTGTGTTGGATATATTTTTTTGTCTTGCATAGTTAAAACTTTTGTTATATTACACAGTTTGGAAACTCCGTCATGTACGGATACATGAAGGGACAATCGGGAGCACATTAAGGACTACGGTTAAAGACGAGATATATTCACATAAAAACTGGATAGAAGCTTGCTGAGTAACTACTTCATGATGCATGCATTCCACTCAGAGAGTTACACCTCTTTTCTCACAACGCAGTGTTTGAACACTGTTCCTGTGAAACCGAAAAAGTGATATTTTGGTTTGCAATGAGGACTATGACGAATAGTGAAATATACTGAAATAAAATCGAGGAAGAAACGTTCAAAGAATCTGTTCTCTGATATGTGCATTCACTTCACACGGTTAATGCTTACTCTATGTTGCCGAGTTTCGAAACTCTGTCTTTGAAGGATCTGTGAAGGGATATTTAGTGACCCCCGGAGGCTTTTGGTGAGTGAGGAAACATCTTCTGGTGAAACCTGTAGAGAAACGTTCTGAGCAACCGCTTTGTGATGTGTGTATTCATCTCATAGAATTAAACCATTCTTTGGTTTGAGCAGCTTGAAATCACTGTGTTTGTCAAATCTGAGGAAGGACATTTGGGAAAGATCTTTAGAATATGGAGAAAGAAATATCCTCATGAAAAATCCAGTTGGAAGCTATCTGTGAAACTGCTCTGTGTCATCTTAATTCCTCTCACTCATATAAGCCTCTGCTTTCATTGAGCAGTTTTCTACCCCTGTGTATGTTTAGTGTGTGATGGGATATTTGGGAACACTTCAAGTCTAACGGTGACAAAGTAAATATGTTCAGACCGAAACTGGAGAGAAGTTTTCCAAGGAACTGCTTTGTGACGTGTGCATTCCAGTCACAGTGTTATATCTCTCTTCTCATACAACATCGGGGAAACCCTTTTGAAGAAACAGGTACCAAGTGATATTCGGGAGCATGTTGATGCCGATGGTGAAAAGGGAGGTAGCCTCAGAAAAAAAACTGGAAGGCACTTTCCAGGAAACTACTCTGTGATATGTGTAATCATTTCACATAGATAAAGCTTTCTTTACATTATGCAGCTTGGAGACTGTCATGGACGGATCCACAAAAGGACGTTCAGGAGCACTTTCTGAACTCTGGTGAAAAAGGAAATATCTTCAGATAAAAACTCAAAAGAAGCTTTCTGTGAATCTGCTTTTTGTTATGTTTCTTCATGTCTCATAGATGAAGTTTTCTTTACATTACGCAGCTTGGAAACTCCCTCATGGATGGATCCACAAAGGGATATTGAGGATCACATTCAGTCCCATGGTGAAATAGGAAATGTAGTCAGATAAAAACTGGAGAGAAACTTTCTGAAAAACTGCTTGGTGATGTGTGCATTCCACTCAGAGAGTTATAAGTTTCTTCTCATAGGACAAGGTTTGAACACTGTTCCTGTAAAATCAAAAGAGTGATATTCGGAGTACATTGAAGACTATGGCAAAAAGTGAAATGGCATGCAATAAAAAAACAGAAAGAAGCACTCGAAGAATCTGCTCTCAAATGTCCATGCTTTTCACAGGGTTAAAGCTATCTCTACATTTCCCAGTTTGAAGGGCGGTCTTTGAGGGTTCTGTGAAGGGATAGTAAGTGGCAACTGGAATTCTGTGTCGAGCAAGGAAATGTCCTCCATCGAAAATTGGAGAGAAGCTTTCTGTGCAACTCTTTTGTGAGGTTTGTATTCATCTCATATAGTTAAATTATTCTTTGGGATGAGCAGTTTGAAATCACTGTTTGTATATAATCTGAGAAAGGGCATTTGGAAATGCTCTTTAGAATATTCTGCAAAAGAAAAAGTCTCAGAGAGAAGCTTTCTGTCAAAATGCTCTGTGTCACGTGAATTCCGCTCCAACAGTTAAACTTCTCTTTTCATTGAGCTGCATCATAACACTGTTTTTGTTTAGTCTGCGAAGGGATATTCTGGAGGGCTTTGAGGCTTATGGTGAGAAAAGAAAAGTCTTCAGATAGAAACTGGAGAGAAGGTTTCTGAGAAACTGCTTTGTGACGTGTGCATTCAGTCACACTGTTACACTTCTCTTCTCATACAGCGTCGGGGAAACCTTTTTGGAGAAACAGGTACCAAGTGATATTCGGGAGCATGTTGATGCCGATGGTGTAAAGGCAAATAGCCTCAGACAAAAACTGGGAATTAGCTTTCTAGGAAACTACTCTGTAATACGTGTAATAATCTCACATAGATAAAGCTTTCTTTATTACGCAGCTTGGAAACTGTCATGGACGGATCCATGAAAGGAAATTCGGGAGCACATTCTGGACTATGGTCAGAAAGGAAATATCTTCAGATAAAACTGGAAGGAAGCTCTCTGTCAATCTGCTTTTTGCTATGTTTATTCATCTCACATAGATGAAGCTTTCTTTACATTACACAGCTTGGAAACTCCCTTGTGGCTGGAACCGTGAAGGGATATTTTGGGTCACATTGGGGCCTATGATGAAATTGGAAATATAGTCAGTTAAAAATTGGAGAGGAGCTTTCTGAGAAACTACTTGGTGATGTGTGCATTCCACTCAGGGAGTTATAACTTTCTTCTCATAAGGCACAGTTTGAACACTGTTCCTATAAAACCAAAACTGTGATATTCAGAGCACATTGAAGAATATGGCAAAAAGTGAAATATCGCCCAATAAAAAACAGAAAGAAGCACTCGAAGAAACTGCTCTTTGACATATCCATTCTTTTCACAGGGTTAAAGCTTACTCTATATTTCCCAGTTTGTGGGTCGGTCTTTGAGGGTCATGCGAAGCAATAGTAAGTGGCAACCGGAGGCCTGTGTGAAGCAAGGAAAAGTCTTCCATCGAAAATTGGAGAGAAGCTTTTTGTGCAACACTTTTGTGATGTTTGTTGTATTCATCTTATAGAGTTAAATCATTCCTTGGATTAAGCAGTTTGAAATGACTGTTTCTCTGGAATCTGAGTGAGCACATTTGGTAATGCTCTTTAGAATATCCTGGAAAAGAAATAACCTCAGATAGAAAGAGGAAGGAATCTTTCTGCCCAACTACTATGTGTCACGTGAATTCCCCTCACACAGTTTAGCTTCACTTTTCACTGAGCTGTATCATAACATTCTTTTTGTTTTGTCTGTGAAGGGATAATCTGGAGGGCTTTGAGGCTTCCCGTGAGAAAGGATACGTCTTCAGACAGAAACTGGAGAGAAGCTTTCTGAGAAACTACTTTGTGATGTATGCATTCCACTGAGGGAGTTATACCTCTTTTCTCACAAGGCAGTGTTTGAACAGTGTTCCTGTGAAACCGAAAAAGTGATATTTTGGAACGCATTGAGGACTATGGCGAATAGTGAAATATACTGAAATAATATCATGGAAGAATCGTTTCAAGAATCTGCCCTCTGATATGTGCACTCAGTTCACAGAGTTAATGCTTACCCTATGTTGCCGAGTTTCAAAACTCTGTCTTTGAAGAATCTGTGAAGGGATATTTAGTGACGCCTGGAGACTTGTGGTGAGCGAGGAAACGTGTTCCGATGAAACCTGCAGAGAAAAGTTCTGAGCCACTACTTTGCAATGTGTGTATGAGACTCATAGTGTTAAACCATTCTTTGGATAGAGCAGCTTGAAATCAAGGTTTTTGTGGAATCTGAGGAAGGACATTTGGGAACAAGCTTTAGAATATGGAGAATGAAATATCCTCAGGAAAAAACCAGTAGAAAGCTTTCTATGAAACTGCTCCGTGTCATCTTAATTACTCTCGCTTCATTAAGCTTCTCTTTTCATTGAGTAGTTTTCTACCCTGTGTATGTTTAGCGTGTGATGGGATATTTGGGAGCACTTTGAGACTAAAGTTGAAAAAGGAAATATGTTCCGACCGAAACTGGAGAGAAACTTTCTGAGGAACTGCACTGAGACGTGTGCTTTAAACTCACAGTGTTATACCTCTCTTCTCATAGAGTGTCGCGGAAACCCTTTTGGAGAAACAGGCAACAAGTGATATTCGGGAGCATGTTTATGCTGATGGTGAAAAGGGAAATACTCTCAAACAAAAACTGAAAAGAAGCTTTATAGGAAACTACTCTGTGATATGTTTAATCATCTAGATAAATGTATCTTTAACTACATAGATAAAGCTTTCTTTACATTAGGCAGCTTGGAACCTGTCATGGACGGATCCATGAAGTGACCTTCGAGAGCACATTCTGGACTATGGTGAAAGGAAATATCTTCAGATAAAAACTGGAAAGAAGCTTTCTGTGAATCTGCTTTTTGCTATGTTTATTCATCTCACATAGATGAAGCTTTCTTTACATTACGCAGCTTGGAAACTCCCTCATGGATGGATCCGCGAAGGGATGTTTGGGATCACATTCTGGCCTATGGTGAAATAGGAAATATAGTCAGATAAAAACTGGAGAGAAGTTTTCTGAGAAACTGCTTGGTGCTGTGTGCATTGCACTCAGGGAGTTATAAGTTTCTTCTCAAAAGACAAGGTTTGAACACTGTTCCTCTAACACCAAAAGAGTGATATTGGGTGCACATTGAAAACTATAGCAAAATATGAAATGTCGTCCAATAAAATACAGAAAGAAGCACTCGAAGAAACTGCTCTCTGACATGTCCATTCTTTTCACAGGGTTAAAGCTTACTCTACATTTCCCAGTTTGAAAGTCGGTCTTTGAGGTTTCTGCGAAGGGATAATAAGTGGTGACAGGAGGACTGTGTGAGGTAAGGAAATGTCTTCCTTCGAAAATTGATGAGAAGCAATTCTCTTGTGATGTTTGTATTCATCTCATTGCGTTAAATCATTCCTTGGATTGAGGAGTTTGAAATCACTGTTTCTGTGGAATCTGAGAAAGGACATGTGGAAATGCTCTTTAGAATATCCTGAATAAGAAATAACTTCAGACAGAAACCAGAAGGAAGCTTTCTGTGAAATTACTCTTTGTCACGTGAAATCCGCTCACACAGTTAAGCTTCTCTTTTCATTGAGCTGTGTCTTAACACTGTTTTTGTTTAGTCTGCGAAGGGATATTCTGGAGGGATTTGATGGTTACAGTCAGAAAGAAAACGTCTTCAGATATAGACTGGAGAGAAGCTTTCTGAGGAGCTGCTTTGTGACGTGTGCATTCCACTCACAGAAATATACCTTTCTTCACATAGAGGATTACGGAATTCCTTTTGTAGAAAAAGCTACAAAGAGATATCCGGGAGTATAGTGACGACTATGGGGAAAAAGGAAATTTCCTCAGACAAAAACTGGAAAGATTTCTGTGAAACTGTTTGTGTTAGAAACATTCATTCGTCTCGCAAGAAGTCAAATTGTCCCTGTTTGCAGATGACATGATTGTATATTTAGAAAACTACATCATCTCAGCCCAAAACCTTCTTAAGCTGATAAGCAACTTCAGCAAAGTCTCAGGATACAAAATTAATGTGCAAAAATCACAAGCATTCTTATACACCAGTAACAGACAAGCAGAGAGCCAAATCAGGAATGAACTTCCATTCACAATTGCTTCAAAGAGAATCAAATACCTAGGAATCCAACTTACAAGGGATGTAAAGGACCTCTTCAAGGAGAACTACAAACCACTGCTCAGTGAAATCAAAGAGGACACAAACAAATGGAAGAACATACCATGCTCATGGATAGGAAGAATCAATATCGTGAAAATGGCCATACTGCCCAAGGTTATTTATAGATTCAATGCCATCCCCATCAAGCTACCAATGAGTTTCTTCACCGAATTGGAAAAAACTGCTTTAAAGTTCATGTGGAACCAAAAAAGAGCACGCATTGCCAAGACAATCCTAAGTCAAAAGGACAAAGCCGGAGGCATCACGATACCTGACTTCAAACTATACTACAAGGCTACAGTAACCAAAACAGCATGGTCCTGGTACTAAAACAGAGATATAGACCAATGGAACAGAACGGAGCCCTCAGAAATAATGCCACACATCTACAACCATCTGATCCTTGACAAACCTGAGAGAAACAAGAAATGGGGAAAGGATTCCCTATTTAATAAATGGTGCTGGGAAAATTGGCTAGCCATAAGTAGAAAGCTGAAACTGGATCCTTTCCTTACTCCTTATACGAAGATTAATTCAAGATGGATTAGAGACTTAAATGTTAGACCTAATACCATAAAAACCCTAGAAGAACATCTAGGTAGTACCATTCAGGACATAGGCATGGGCAAGGACTTCATGTCTAACACACCAAAAGCAACGGCAGCAAAAGCCAAAATTGACAAATGGGATCTAATTAAACTAAAGAGCTTCTGCACAGCAAAACAAACTACCATCAGAGTGAACAGGCAACCTACAGAATGGGAGAAAAATTTTGCAATCTACTCATCTGACAAAGGGCTAATCTCCAGAATCTACAAAGAACTCAAACAAATATACAAGAAAACAACAAACAACCCCATCCAAAAGTGGGGAAAGATATGAACAGACATTTCTCAAAAGAAGACATTCATACAGCCAACAGACACATGAAAAAATGCTCATCATCACTCGCCATCAGAGAAATGCAAATCAAAACCACAATGAGATACCATCTCACACCAGTGAGAATGGCAATCATTAAAAAGTCAGGAAACAACAGGTGTTGGAGAGGATGTGGAGAAATAGGAACACTTTTACACTGTTGGTGGGATTGCAAACTAGTTCAACCATTATGGAAAACAGTATGGCAATTCCTCAAGGATCTAGAACTAGATGTACCATATGACCCAGCCATCCCACTACTGGGTATATACCCGAAGGATTATAAATGATTCTACTACAAAGACACATGCACATGTATGTTTATTGCGGCACTATTCACAATAGCAAAGACTTGGAATCAACCCAAATGTCCATCAGTGACAGACTGGATTAAGAAAATGTGGCACACATACACCATGGAATACTATGCAGCCATAAAAAAGGATGAGTTTGTGTCCTTTGTAGGGACATGGATGCAGCTGGAAACTATCATTCTTAGCAAACTGTCACAAGAAGAGAGAACCAAACACCACATGTTCTCACTCATAGGTGGGAACAGAACAATGAGATCACTTGGACTCGGGAAGGGGAACATCACACAATGGGGCCTATCATGGGGTGGGGGTAGGGGGGAGGGATTGCATTGGGGAGTTATACCTGATATAAATGATGAATTGATGGGTGCTGACGAGTTGATGGGTGCAGCACACCTACATGGCACATGTAGACATATGTAACAAACCTGCACGTTATGCACATGTACCCTAGAACTTAAAGTATAACTTAAAAAAAAGAAAAAACTCTAATTATATTACACAGTTTGGAAACTCCGTCATGCACAGATCCGCGAACGGATGTTCAGGAGCACATTCATGCCTACGGTGAAAGAGCAGATATCTTCAGGTAAAAACTGGAAAGAAGCTTTCTTAGAAACTACTTTGTGATGTATGCATTCCACTCAGGGAGTCATAACTCTTTTCTCACAAGCCAGTGTTTGAACAATGTTCCACAAAACCCAAAAAAGTGATATTTCGGAACACATTGAGGACTATGGCGAATAGTGAAATATACTGAAATAAAATCGAGGAAGAAGCGTTTCAAGAATGTGCTCTTGATATGTGTAGTCACTTCACAGTGTTAATGCTTCCTCTATGTTGCCCAGTTTTAAAATTGTTTCTTTGAAGAATCTGTGAAGGGATATTTAGTGATGCCCGGAGGCTTGTGGTGAGCGAGGAAACGTCTTCTGATGAAACCTGCAGAGAAGTGTTCCAAGCAACTGCTTTGTGATGTGTGTTTTCGTCTCATAAAGTTAAATCATTCTTTGGATTGAGCAGCTTGAAATCACTGTTTTCGTGGATTTTGAGGAAGAACATTTGGGAACGATCCTTAGAATATTGAGAAAGAAGTATCATCAGTTAGAATCCAGAAGGAAGCTTTCTGTTAATCTGATTTTTGCTGTGTTTATTCATCTCACTTAGATGAAGCTTTCTTTATATTACACTGCTTGGAAACTCTCTCGTGGATGGATCCTCGAATGGATATTTGGGATCACATTCGGGCTTATGCTGAAATAGGAAATATAGTCAGATAAAAACTGGAGAGAAGCTTTCTGAGAAACTGCTTGATGATGTGAGCATTCCACTCAGGGAGTTATAACTTTCTTCTCATAAGGTACAGTTTGAGCACTATTCCTGTAAAACCAAAGGACTGATATATGGAGCACATTGGAGTCTATAGCAAAATGTGAAATATCGTCCAGTAAAAAACAGAAAGAAGCACTCGAAGAAATTGCTCTCCTACGTGTCCATTCTTTTCACAGGATTAAAGCTTTCTCTACGTTTCCCATTTTAAAAGTCGGTCTTTGAGGTTTCTGTGAAGGGATAGTAAGTGGCGACCAGAGGCCTGAGTGAGGCAAGGAAATGTCTTCCATCGAATATCGGAGAGAAGCTTTCTGCATAACTCTTTTGTGATGTTTGTATTCATCTCATAGCGTTATATGATTCTTTGGATTGAGCAGTTTGAAATCACTGTTTCTGTGGAATCTGAGAAAGGACATTTGGAAACGCTCTTTAGAATATCCTGAAAAAGAAATAACCTCAGAGAGAATCAAGAAGGAAGTTTTCTGTGAAACTGCTCTGTGTAACGTGAATTCCACTCACACAGTTAAGCTTCTCTTTTCATTGAGCTGTATCATAACACTGTTTCTGTTTAGTCTGCGAAGGGATATTCTGGAGGGCTTTGAGAATTACAGTGAGCAAGGAAACGTCATCAGATAGAAACTGGAGAGAAGCTTTCTGACGTGCTGCTTTGTGATTCCACTCACAGAAATATACCTTTTTTTCTCCTAGAGGATTGTGGAATCTCTTTTGGAGAAAAAGCTACAAAACAGAAATATGGGAGTATAGGGAAGGCTATGGTGAAAAAGGAAATATCATCAGACAAAAACTGGAAAGAAGATTTCTGTGAAACTGCTTTGTTTTAAATATATTTATTCATCTCGTATAGCTAAAAGTTTAATTATATTTCGCAGTTTGGAAACTCCGTCATGCACAGATCCATGAAGGGATGTACAGGAGCATATTCAGGCCTACGGTGAAAGAGGGGATATCTTCAGATAAATACTGGATAGAAGCTGTCTGAGAAACTACTTTGTGATGTATGCATTCCACTCAGGGTGTTATACCTCTTTTCTCACAAGGCAGTGTTTGAACACTGTTCCTGTAAAACTGAAAAACTGATATTTCGGAATGCATTGAGCACTGTGGCAAATAATGAAATACACTGAAAGAAAATTTAGGAAGAAGTGGTCCAAGAATCTCCTCTCTGAATTTTGCATTCACTTCACAGAGTTAATGCTTACTCTATGTTGCCGAGTTTTGAAACTCTGTCTTTGAAAAATCTGTGAAGGGATATTTAGTGACGCCCGGAGGCTTGTGGTGAGCAAGGAATCGTCTTCTGATGAAACCTGCAGAGAAACGGTCTGAGCCACTGCTTTGGTATGTGCGTATTCGACTCATAGTGTTAAACCATTCTTTAGATTGAGCGGCTTGAAATCATGGTTTTTGTGGAATCTGAGGAAGGACATTTGGGAACGATCATTAGAATGTGGGGAACAAAATATCCTCACGAAAAATCCAGTAGGAAGCTTTCTGTGAAACTGCTCTGTGTCGTCTTCATTACTCTTGCTTTTTTAAGCGTCTCTTTTCATTGAGCAGTTTTCTACCTTTGTGTATGTTTAGCATGTGAGGGGATATTTTGGAGCACTTTGAGGCTAACGGTGAAAAAGGAAATATGTTCAGACTGAAACTGGAGAGAAGCTTTCCGAGGAACTGCTTTGTGACGTGTGCATTCTGTTCAGTTTTATTCCTCTCTTCCCATACAGCGTCGGGAAATCCCTTTTGGAGAAACAGATACCAAGTGATATTCGGAAGCATGTTGATGCTGATGGTGAAAAGGGAAATAGCCTAAGACAAAAACTGGAAAGAAGGGTTCTAGGAAACTACTCTGTGCTATTTGTAATCATCTCACATAGATAAAGCCTTCTTTACATTACGCAGTTTGGAAACTGTCATGGATGGATCCACCAAGGGACCTTCGGGAGCAGATGAAAACTGGAAAGAAGCTTTCTGTGAATATGCTTCTTGCTATGTTTATTCATCTCACATACATGAAGCTTTCTTTATATTACGGATTTTGGAAACTCCCTCGTGGATGGATCAGCGAAGGGATATTTGGGATCACATTCGGGCCTATGGTGAAATAGGAAATATAGTCAGATAAAAACTGGAGAGAAGCTTTCTGAGAAACTGCTTGCTGATGTGTGCATTCCACTCAGGGAGTTATAACTGTCTTCTCATAAGGCACAGTTTGAACACCCTTCCTGGAAAACCAAAAGAGTTATACTCAGAACACATTGAAGACTATGGTAAAAAGTGAAATGTGGTCCAATAAAAAACAGAAAGAAGCACTCGAAGAAACTGCTCTCTGACATGTCCATTCTTTTCACAGGATTAAAGCATACTCTACATTTCCCAGTTTGAATGTCGGTCTTCCAGGGTTCTGCAAAGGCATAGTAAATTGCAACCGGAAGCCTGTGTGAGGCAAGGAAAAGTCTTCCATCGAAAATCAGAGAGAAGCTTTCTGCACAACTCTTTTGTGATGTTTGTATTCATCTAGTAGCGTTAAATCATTCTTTGGATTGAGCAGTTTGGAATCACTCTTTCTGAGGTATCTGAGAAAGTACATTTGGAAACGTTCTTTAGAATATCCTGAAAAAGAAATAACCTCAGAGAGAAACCAGAAGGAAGCTTTCTGTGAAACTGCTCTGTGTCACGTGAGTTCTACTCAAACAGCTAAGCTTCTCTTTTCATTGTGCTGTATTATAACACTGTTTTTGTTTAGACTGCAAAGGGATATTCTGGAGGGCTTTGAGGCTTACAGTGAGAAAGGAAACGTTTTCAGATAGAAACTGGAGAGAAGTTTTCTGAGGAGCTCTTTGTGACGTGTGCATTCCACTCAGAGAAGTACACCTTTCTACTCCTAGAGGATTCCGGAATCCCTTTTAGTGAAAAAGCTACCAAGAGATATTCGGGAATATAGTGATGAGTATGGTGAAAAAGGATATATCCACAGACAAATACTGGAAAGAAGATTTATGTGAAACTGCTCTGTGTTAGATATACTTATTCATCTTGTATTGTTAAATCTTTAATCATATTACACAGTTTGGAAACTGCATCATGCACAGATCCGTGAAGGGACATTCGGGAGCACACTCAGGCCTACGGTGAAAAAGGAGATACTTTCAGTTAAAAAATTGATTGAAGCTTTCTGAGAAACTACTTTGTCATGTATGCATTCCACTCACGGAATTATGCCTCTTTACTCACAAGGCAGTGTTTGAACACTGTACCTGTGAAACCAAAAATGTGATATTTCGGTTCATAGTGAGGACTATGGCGAATAGTGAAATATACTGAAATAAAATCGAAGAAACAGCGTTCCAAGAATCTACTCTCTAATATGTGCGTTCACTTCACGGAGGAAATGCTTACTCTACATTGTCCAGTTTCGAAACTCTGTCTTTGAAGAATCTGTTAAAGGATATTTAGTGAGGCCCAGAGGCTTGTGGTGAGCAAGTTAAAGTCTTCCGATGAAACTTGCCGATAAACTCTCTGAGCAACAGTTTTGTGATGTTTGTATTCGTCTCAAAGAGGTAAACCATTCTTTGGATTGAGCAGCTTGAAATCACTGTTCTGGCGGCATCTGAGGAAGGACATTTGAGAATGATCCTTAGAATATGGAGAAAGAAATATCCTCAGGAAAAATCAAGTAGGAAGCTTTCTGTGAAACTGGCCCATGTCGTCTTAATTCCTCATGCTCAGTTAAGCCTCTCTTTTCATTGAGCAGTTTTCTAACCCTGTGTATGTATAGAGTGTTATGGGATATTTGGGAGCACTTTGACTCTTACGGTGAAAAAGGAAATATGTTCAGAGCAAAACTGGAGAGAAGCTTTCCAAGGAAAGCTTCATGGATGGATTCGTGAAGGGATATTTAGGATCACATTGATGCCTATGGTGAAAGAGCAAATAGAGTCAGATAAAAACTGTGGAGAAGTTTTCTGAGAAACTGCTTTTTGACTTGTGCATTCCACTCACAGTGTTATACCTCTCATCTCATACAGAGTCGGGGAAACCCTTTTGGAGAAACAGGTAACAAGTGATATTTGGGAGCATATTGATGCCAAAGGTGAAAAGGCAAATAGCCTCACACAAAAACTGGAAAGAATCTTTCTAAGAAACTACTCAGTGATATGTGTAATCATCTCACATAGATAAAGCTTCCTTTATATTATGCAGCCCGGAAAATGTCATGGAAGGATCCATGAAGGGACATTCGGAAGCACATTCAAGACTAGGGTGAAAAAAAAAATATCTTTAGATAAAAACTAATAGGAAGCTTTCTGTGAATCTGTTTTTTGCTATATTTATTCATCTCACATAGATGAAGCTTTCTTTACATTACGCAGCTTGGTAACTCCCTCGTGGATGCATCCGTGAAGGGATATTTGGGATCACATTCGGGCCTATGGTGAAAGAGGAAATATAGTCAGATAAAAACTGGAGAGAAGTTATCTGAGAAACTGCTTGGTGATGTGTGCATTCCACTCAGGGAGTTATAACTTTCTTCCCATAAGGCACAGTTTGAACACTGTTCCTGTAAAACCAAAAGAGTGATATTCGGATCACTCTGAAGACTATGGCAAAAAGTGAAATGTTATCCAATAAAAAACAGAATGAAGCACTCGAAGAAACTGCTCTCTGACATGTCCATTCTTTTGAGAGGGTTAAAGCTTACTCTACATATCCCAGTTTGAAAGTCGGTCTTTAAGTGTTCTACGAAGGGATTGTAAGTGGCAACCGGAGGCCTGCGTGAGGCAAAGAATTGGCTTCCATCAAAA
The DNA here is from genome assembly GCF_002776525.5 of Piliocolobus tephrosceles. Classification (NCBI taxonomy): domain Eukaryota; kingdom Metazoa; phylum Chordata; class Mammalia; order Primates; family Cercopithecidae; genus Piliocolobus; species Piliocolobus tephrosceles. The sequence continues at coordinate 5,286 of NW_022293037.1, read as the reverse complement.
ATCGGAGAGTGGCTTTCTGCACAACTCTTTTGTGTGTTTGTATTCATCTTATAGAGTTAAATCATTCTTTAAATTGAGCAGTTTGAAATCACTGCTTTTGTGGAATCTGAGAATGGACATTTGGAAACACTCTTTAGAATATCCTAAAAAGGAAATAATCTCAGAGAGAAACCAGAAGGAAGCTTTCCGTGAAACTGCTCTGTGTCACATGAACTCCACTCTCACATTGAAGCTTCACTTTTCATTTTGCTGTATCATAACACTGTTTTTGTTTATTCTGCGAAGGGATATTCTGGAGGGCTTTGAGGCTTACAGTGAGAAAGGGAATGCCTTCAGATAGAAACTGGAGAGAATCTTCCTGAGCAGCTGCTTGTGACATGTGCATTCCACACACAGAAATATACCTCTTTTCTTCTAGGGGATTCCGGAATCCTTTTGGAGAAAAAGCTTTCTTTACATTACGCAGCTTGGAAACTCGTTCATGGTTGGATCCGCGAAGGGATATTTGGGATCACATTCGGGCCTGTGGTGAAAGAGAAAATATTGTCAGAGAAATACTGGAGAGAAGCTTTCTGAAAATCTGCTTGGTGTTGTGTGGACTAGACTCAGAGAATTGTAACTTTCTTTTCATAAGGCACAGTTAATACACTGTTCCTGTAAAACCAAGAGTGATATCCGGAGTGCATTGAAGACTAGGGCAAAAAGTGAAATGTCGGCCGGGTGTGGTGGGTCAAGCCTGTAATCCCAGCACTTTGGGGTGCTGAGATGGGCAGATCACAAGGTCAGAAGATCGAGACCATTCTGGCTAACACGGTGAAAACCCATCTCTACTAAAAAGTACAAAAAACTAGCCAGATGTGATGGTGGGTGCCTGTAGTCCAAGGTACTCGGAGGCTCAGTCAGGAGAATCGTATAAACCCAGGAGGTGGAGCTTGCAGTGAGCTGAGAAGCGGCCACTGCACTCCAGCCCGGGTGACAGAGCGAGACTCCGTCTAAAAAAAAAAAGTGAAATGTCATCCAATGAAAAACAGAAAGAAGCACTCGAAGAAACTGCTCTCTGACATGTCCACTCTTTTCACAGCATTAAACCTTACTCTATATTTCTCAGTTTGAAGGCTGTGTTTGAGGGTTCTGTGAAGGCATAGCAAGTGACAAGAGGAGGCCTGTGTCAGGAAAGCAAATGTCTTCCATTGAAAATTGCAGAGAAGCTTCTGCGCAACCCTTTTGTGATGTTTGTGTTCATCTCATAGAGTTAAATCATTCTTTGGATTGAGCTGTTTGAAATCACTCTTTAAGTGGAATCTGAGAAAGGGAATTTGGAAACACTCTTCAGAATATCCTGAAAAGAAAATAACCTCAGAGAGAAACCAGAAGGAAGCTTTAAGTGAAACTGTTCCATGTCACGTGAATTTCGCTCACACAGTAAGCTTCTCTTTTCATTGAGCTGTATCATAACACTGTTTTTGTTTAGTCTGCGAAGGGATATTCTGGAGGGCTTTGAGGCTTACGGTGAGAAAGGAAACATCTTCAAATAGTAACTGGAGAGAAGCTTTCTGATGAGCTGCTTTGTGATGTGTGCATTCCACTCACAGATAGTGTCCGTGAAGGAACTTTCGGGAGCACATTCAGGCCTAAGGTGAAAGAGGAGATATCTTCAGATAAAAACTGGATAGAACCTTTCTGAGAAACTACTTTGTGATTTATGCATTCCACTCAGGGAGTTATACCATTTTTCCCACAAGGCAGTGTTTGAAAACTGTTAGTGTGAAAACGAAAAAGTGATATTTCAGAACGCATTCAGGACTATGGCGAATAGTAAATATACTGAAACAAAATTGAGAAAGAAGCGTTCCAAGAATCTGCTCTCTGATACGTGCTTTCACTTCACAGAGTTAATGCTTACTCCATCTTGCCCAGTTTCGAAACTCTGCCTTTGAATTATCTGTGAAGGGATATTTAGTGCCGCCCAGAGGCTTGTGCTGAGTGATGAAACGTCTTGCGAAGAAACCTGCAGAGAAACGTTCCGAGGAAATGCTTTGTGATGTAAGTATTCGTCTCCTAGAGTTAAACCATTCTTTGGATTGAGCAGTGTAAAATAGCTGTTTTTGTGGCATCTGAGGAAGGACATTTGGGAACGATCCTTAGAATATGGAGAAATAAATATCCTCAGGTAAAATCCAGAAGGAAGCTTTCTGTGAAACTGCTCTGTGTCATCTTAATTCCTCTCACTCAGATAACCCTCTGTTTTCATTGAGCGGTTTTCCAGTACTGTTTATGTGTAGCATGTGATGGGATATACGGGGACACTTTCAGGCTAATGGTGAAAAAGGAAATATGTTCAGACCGAAACTGGAGAGAAGCTTTCTGAGGAACTGCTTTGTGACGTGTGCATTCTAGTTACTGTGTTTTACCTCTCTTCTCATACAGCATTGGGGAAACCTTTTTGGAGAAACAGATACCAAGTGATATTCTGGAGCATGTTGATGCCAATGGTGAAAAGGGAAATAGCCTCAGAAAAACTGGAAAGAAGATTTCTAGAAAAATTCTCTGTGATATGTGTAATCATCTCACATAGATAAAGCTTTCTTTACACTACACAGCTTGGAAACTGTCATGGACGGACCCACGAAGGGACCTTAGGGAGCATATTCTGGATGATGGTGATAAAGGAAATATCTTCCGATTAAAACGGGAAAGAAGCTTTCTGTGAGTCTGCTTTTTGCTGTAGATGAAGCTGTCTTTACATTAGGGAGCTTGAAAACTCCCCCTTGGATGGATCCATGAAGGGATATTTGGGATCACATTTGGGCCAAGGTGAAATAGGAAATATAGTCAGATAAAAGCTGGAGAGAAGGTTTCTGAGAAACTGTTTAGTGATGTGTGCATTCCACTCATGGAGTTATAAATTTCTTCTCATAAGGCACAGTTTGAACACTGTTCCTGTATAACCCAAAGAGTGATATTCAGAGCACGTTGAAGACTATGGCAAAAAGTGAAACGGCGTATAATAAAAAACAGAAAGAAGCACTCGAAGAAACTGCTCTCTGACATGTCCATTCTTTTCACAGGGTTAAAGCTTACTCTACATTTCCTAGTTTGAAATTCGGTGTTTGAGGGTTCTGCGAAGGGATAGTAAGTGGCGACCGGAGGCCTGTGTGAGGCAAGGAAATGTCTTCCATCGAACATTGGAGAGAATCTTTCTGTGCACCTCTTTTGTGATGTTTGTATTAATCTAATAGAGTTAAATCATTCTTTGGATTGAGCAGTTTCAAATCACTGTTTAAATGGAATCTGAGAAAGGCCATTTGGAAACGCTCTTTAGAATATCCTGAAAAAGAAATAACTTCAGAGAGAAAACAGAAGGAAGATTTTTGTGAAACTGCTCTGAGTCACTTGATTTCCGCTCACAAAGTTAAGCTTCTCTTTTCACTGAGCTGTATCATAACACTGTTTTTGTTTAAACTGTGAAGGGATATTCTGGAGGGCTTTGAGGCTTATAGTGAGAAAGGAAACGTCTTCACATAGAAACTGGAGAGAAGCTTTCTGAAGAGCTGCTTTGTGACATGTGCATTCCACTCACAGAAATATACCCTTCTTCTCCTAGAGAATTCCGGAATCTCTCTTGGAGAAAGAGCTACGAAACAGATATTCGGGAGTATAGGGAAGGCTATGGAGAAAAAGGAAATATCCTCAGACAAAAAATGGAAAGAAGATTTCTGTGAAACTGCTTTGTGTTAGATATATTTATTCATCTCGCAGAGTTAAAACTTGAATTATATTACGCAGTTTGGAAACTCCGTCATGCACAAATCCATGAAGGGACATTCAGGAGCACATTCAGGCCTATGGTTAAAGAGGAGATATCTTCAGATTATAACTGGATAGAAGCTTGCTGAGTAACTATTTTGTGATGTATGCATTCCACTCAAGGAGTTATACCTCTTTTCTCACAAGGCAGTGGTTGAACACTGTTCCTGTGAAACCGAAAAAATGATATTTCAGAATGCATTGAGGACTATGGCGAATAGTGAAATATGCTGAAATAAAATTCAGGAAGATTCGTTCCAAGAATCTGCTCTCTGATAGGTGCATTCATTTCAAAGAGTTAATGCTTACTCTTTGTTGCCCAGTTGTGAAACTCTGTCTTTGAAGAATCTATGAGGGGATATTTAGTGACGCCTGGAGGCTTGTGGTGACTGAGGAAATGCTTTCCGATGAAACCTGCAGAGAAACATTCTGAGCCACTGCTTTGTGATGTGTGTATTCATCTCATAGAGTTAAACTGTTCTTTGAATTGAGCAGCCTGAAATCACTGTTTTTGTGGAATCTGAGGAAGGACATTTGGGAATGACCATTAGAATATGGAGAATGAATTATCCTAGGGAAAAATCCAGTAGGAAGCTTTCTGTGAAACTGTTCTGTGTTATCTTAATTACTCTTGCTCCGTTAAGCTTCTCTTTTCATTGAGCAGTTTTCTAGCCCTGTGTATGTTTAGCGTGTGATGGGATATTCGGGAGTACTTTGAGGCTAACAGTGAAAGAGTCAATATGTACAGACCAAAACTGGATAGCAGCTTTCTGAGGACCTGTTTTGTGACGTGTGAATTCCAGTCAGAGTGTTGTAGATCTCTTCACATACAGCATCAGGGAAATCCTTTTGGAGAAACAGGTCCCAAGTGATATTCGGGTGTATGTTGATGCTGATGGTGAAAAGGGAAATAGCCTCTGACAAAAACTGGAAACAAGCTTTCTAGAAAACTACTCTGTGATATGTGTAATCATCACACATAGATAAAGCTTTCTTTACATTACGCAGCTTGGAAACTGTCATGGACGGATCCACGAAGGGACCTTTGGGAGCACATTCTGGACTATGGTGAAAAAGGAAATATCTTCACATAAAAAATGGAAAGAAGCTTTCTGTGGATCTGCTTTTTGCTATGTTTATTCATCTCACATAGATGAAGCTTTCTTTACATTGCGCAGCTTGGAAACTCCCTTGTGGATGGATCCACGAAGGGATATTTGGGATCAACTTCTGGCCTATGGTGATATAGAAATTATAGTCACATAAAAGCTGGAAAGAAGCTTTCTGAGAAACTGTTTGGTGATGTGTGCATTAAACTCATTGAATTATAACTTTCTTCCCCTAAGGAACAGTTAGAACACTGCTCCTGTAAAACCAAAAGAGTGATATTAGGAGCACAATGAAGACGATGGCAAAAACTGAAATGTCATCAAATAAAAAACAGAAAAAAGCACTCGAAGAAACTGCTCTCTGACATGT
>NW_022293036.1:0-1075 GCF_002776525.5 Piliocolobus tephrosceles | reverse complement strand
AGGAGTTGGAGACCAACCTGGGCAACACAGTGAGACGTCATCTTTGCAAAAAATTTAGAAGTTTTTTTTCCTTTGTCTTTTCTTTTATTTTTTAAATTATTATTTTTTGAGACAGAGTCTTACTCTGTCACTCAGGCACTCCGTCATCTCAGCTCACTGCAACCTCGATCTCCCAGGGTCAAGTGATTCTCGTGCCTTAGCCTCCGGAGTAGCTGAGATTATAAGCATGAGCCATCAGGCCCAGCCCTCCAAAAAGAAAAACAATAACAACAACAACAACAACAACAATTTTGGCCAGGTGCGGTGGCTCACGCCTGTAATCCCTGCACTTTGGGAGGCCGAGGCAGGAGGATCACTTGAGGTCAGTAGTTGGAGACCAGCCTGGCCAACATGGTGAAACCCCATCTCTGCTAAAAATACAAAAAAAATTAGCTGGGCATGGTGGCAGGTGTCTATGATCCACTTGGGAGGCTGAGGCAGGAGAATTGCTTGAACCTGGGAGGCAGAGGATACAGTGAGCCAAGGCCACACCACTGCACTCCAGCCTGGGCAACAGAGCGAGACTCTGTGTCAAAAAAAAAAAAAAAAAAAAATTAAAAAGAAAGAAAGACAAAAGGGAAAGGAGAGCATCAGAGTCTGAGACCACACAGAAACTCCGTCTTTACTGCAGGGCTGAAGTCCTCCTGGCAACCATGCCCTGCTCACTTCTGGGATCCCCATGGCCTCAGGGCACGTCCTAAGGTAACACCTGTCACCAGCCCTATGCCTGCCTCTGTCCACCTTCGCCTCTGCTGAAGACCATTCTCAACTACCCCTGAGAAGCCCACAGGGGACCTGCAACTGCTTCCCACCCCCCGACAAGGGGTCCCTGGGAAAACTGGGGGCGACATTCCCCCGACTCCCACCCCTACTTCAGTCTGGGTGTTCAGAGCAGCCCTCTCTGTTTCTGAATTTTCTTTTTTTCCTTTTAGAGATGGAGTCTCCCTCTGTCACCAACGCTGGAGTGCAGTGGTGCAATCTCAGCTCATTGCAACCTCTGCATCCCGGGTTCAAGCGATTCTCACACCTCAGCCTC
>NW_022293033.1:0-5330 GCF_002776525.5 Piliocolobus tephrosceles | reverse complement strand
ACAAAAAAATACATATATATATATATACATATGTAGTAATTTTATTAAAGTGTGTATGTATGAATCAGTTTTTTTTTTTATTTTTTGAAAACGCATGGATGGTATGGGATAAGTAAAGAGTTAATTAAATAAACAAAAACAGAAACAAAAAAAAAAAAAAAAAAACACACAAACTTCGCTACTATTCATTATTTATATAAATATTTGTGTTCAACGGGTAAGTAGAATAAATTAAGAATTTGTTATGCGCATTCATTAAAAAGGGAACTGTATAAAATGAAAAAAAAATAGGCCTTTTTTTTTTTATCCTCACGATTGCTATTGTTATTGCTATTGGTTTAACTGTTTTCAATTTATTCATTCAATATTTATTATTTTTTATTTTTTATTTTATTTTTTATTTTTTTATTTTTTTTTTTTGAGCTTATTACCGTGAATACTTTGGTGGTGTTATCATATGTTTTGTTTTGTTTTTTATATTCTTATTTTTTATACTGCGAAATAACCGAAGGGTGATTGATTTGATATTACAATGCACACTAATATAATCCAGAGCAGTTATAAAAATAGCATTTTTATTTAACTCGTTTATATCCATTGTCTTTAATAATTCAAAAATATGATTAGTAGCGGTGTTAATAACAATGACATCATTAACACTAGTGATGATATTACTTTTTAAATCATATTTTAATAAAATCATATAAATGTAAATTATATTTTCTTTTATTTGGATAGTTTTAATAGTTTCTGTATTAAAGTATATGTATGAACAAACATAACTAATATATTCAAGTATGTTTAAACACAATCGGACATCATCTTCATTTTTGCAATTATTTATATTTTTTAAATCCTCATCTGTTTCTATGTTTAGATGAATGCTTTGACTTTTTTGTATATTTCCATTGGATTTGCTAAGAGATTGATTGCTTATTTTATCATTTGTATTCACGTTCGTCTTATTATAATTAAATATACTACGCGTTTTTTCATTCATTATCTGCTCATCGCATGTATTATCTGCTAGTGCATTTGTTTCAAGCAAATTCGAAACCGCTACAGTACTACAAACCCCATCGTTTAAAAGTAAATCTTCGAAAAAATTACCATACCCCAAGCAGTTATTTATTTGTGTGTTTATTAACTGTTTACTTTGTCCTTGCTCTTGCTCTTGCTCTTTCACATGTCTATGCTCTAGCGATTCATAACTTGTTCGCGCACACATAATTGAGTCTATATATATACTAATTTTTTTCATAATAGAACTACTATAAGTAAAAATTAACTCCATTTTATCAACTTCTAAATGTCCTTTTCCATTTTTATTAAAAAGTATAAATTGCAAATGAGAATATATATGTAAAATAAAAAATAAAATTTTTTGTATACTAAGGCTATTATTATATTCTTCGTTATGTTTATACATATGATACATCAAAACGTTTAATACAATTTTATCGTATATATTTAACAAAATAGTATATTTATTAATGTCATAAATATATGCTTCGTTGATATAGTATCGCTTTTTAATATAATTAAAAATGATTTTCATTTTATTTTGATATTTTAAAACTCCATTTTTAGTAGTGTTGTTACTTGTTATGTTTAAACCCTTTACTACAGTATTATTTTTAGGTTGCTCCGTTTCCTCATTTTTTGTAATTACAATTTGGGTGTTGTAAAAAACAAAATTTTTAAATAAAATGTCATATAAATGTATAAAATTGATTGTCATTTTATTTTCTTCATATAACAGTAAAAATAATTCATTGATGAAATTTTGTTCTTTATCATTACTAATGGAACAAGTGTTATATAATAAGGTAATAATATTATGAGCATTTAAATAATCTTTTTTTGCTATCAATACGTTTATAAGATTCGTGTTTATTAATTTGAGCAGTTGTAAAATTCGTTGCATCGTATGTGGTTGCATCGTATGTGGTTGCATCGTGTATATATTTTTTGTCATATCTTCGTCTTCATATGTTCGCTTTTGTCGTAGTTCACTTTCTTTTGAAAATTCGTTGTCTAAATGATTCATTAATATATCAAATTGAAATGATAACTTGTTTTGTTGGTTAACCATTTTGTTAGCTATGCATTTGTTTATTGCATCCATTTGTATATTCTTTTTTTTTAAATCATTAGCAAAGAATATACACAATTTGGATTTACTATTATTACTGTTATTGTTATTTATACAATGTTCTAAATAGTTGTTATTTAAAACAGAGTGATTTGTATTATTGTTACTGCTACTATTTTTTTCTTTATTTAGCTTTCCCCATTTTTTCATAAACCTGTTTATACATAAATAAAAACAGATAACATATTTTATATTTATAATTTCAAAATTTTGAGTCATTAAAATTTGCAAAAATTCGGACGAACATTCGTTTTTATTTTTTAAAAAAATACTTACTATATTATTAATTTCTGTTGGATCATAAAACTGCAAATTATTTATAATATGATTAATTAAAAAAGTTATTAAAGTCTTGTCAGATATTTTTAAACCAGTTTTTAATATTTTTATGTTTATTTTATTATATTTTTGTAACTCTTTTTTTATGGCACATTTAAATAAGACCTTATCCAAATGAGTTACATGGGCTTTATGTTTAAATAGAATTTCAAATATATCAAATAAATGATTATTTAAAAGAATAACATCGTTTTTATCTTTTATTTTTACTTCTATGTCATGTAGTAACGATATAGGCACCTGTTCCGACGATTGTTTCGGAAGTTGTGTCAATATACTCATTTCGATATGCTTTAAAAAAGAAGAATCACTCTCACACGTTTTCTTTTTTTTTTTATCACCATCTATATTATCATAACATTTGGATAATACATATTCTTCTTTTATTAAATTGTAAAAATACTTATGTAAATAATTATTAATTTTACGAAAGTTATTAGCTAAAAAGTTAAAAGTATGTAAACATTGCAACAAATAAAATTTGTTCAATACGTTCAAATGTTTATAGTGCTTCTGCATATCTTTACATAATAGTATAATCATATTTTTATCTATCAAACTAATTTGTGAGAACAAATATATATAATACAAATACAAATTCGTATTCATGTTTATGTTTATGTCTCTATGGTCATTGCTACTATTCGTGTTAACAATATCTCCGTTCCTACTCAAACCATTAAAATACAATCTTTTAACAATATTAACTACTACAATTGTTAATGTTGATTTCCTTTTAAAATCAATCATCATATTACTCTTGATTAACAACTTAAAAATTATTAACACATGTTTCAACCATATATATTTTATTGTATTTATATGTATAATATCATCATGTATATAATAATCATATATATTGCTTAACTGTTCGTTATTTGTTTTATGTTTTTCTTTATATATGGTGTTAGTTTCTTCTGTCAAACTATAATTCATTATGTTTTTATTTAATTTTAAATATATCTCGTTTTTTGATTGTCTGTTCTTTACCATATTTGTATTTATTTTTGTGCTACATTCTATGGCAGCTTCCTTTGTTGTTATTTTTATTTCAGATATGTTTTTTTTGTTTAGTCTATCCATACGCTTACCATTTATGTTATCTATATCTTTAGCAGCACATTTCTGAGCAACACTATCCATAACAGTACTACCCCAATCAGCTAACAAATTCTTTTTCTTTTTGATTCTGCAAAATATTTTCACATACTCTTTTAATAAGTTAATTGACAGCTTATTGTAATGTGTCCATTTTAAATGTTCATAATTATGTGAGTAATTAATTTTTTTAATATCTGTTTTGTCATTCTTCACGTTGTACATATATTCACAAGTGTATTTTGTGTAGTTATGTGGAGACTCTAAATAGGTTTTTTTATAATTATCGAATAGTATAACATTAACAATTTTGTTTACTTTATCATTTATTTCTTTTTCTAAGATATTATATGAGAATTTCGGAGGATTGTTATTTATCCTCAGAATAATGTTCAGTTTCATATTGTCATACGTGGTAATACCATGGATATGTACATATACATATATATATATATATATAAACACTTTTGTTTTTATCTAGTAGTTCTTTTTACAGATATATTTGCAAACGTAAAAAAAAAAAAATTAATGAAATATGATTAGCATATACATACATATATGTCACTTTAATTTATTTATATATTTTCCACATCAAAATGCTACTGTTGGTATATTCATTTTTTCTCCTAACAACAGAATCAGCATATTCATATTTATGCAATACGTATTTGAAACTACAGTTATAGCATATATGAGTAACCTATATATGTAGATGTTTATACACGCATACGTAAATATATATATGTTACCCTCTATTTTATGTTTTTATGCCATATAATATACATTATTTTTTCTATTTTTTTTTTTTTTTTTTTTTTTTTTTTTCATATTTTTATGTATACGTTTTAGCAACACTTTTAACATTCGTCATAACACAAATATTTAAATTTTATTGTTTTATTTATGTAAACATAAAATCTTTAACATTCCGTTGGCTCATTGTAGCAATGGTATATTGTAAAAATATTATTCTTATTTTATATATGCACCATGTTGAATAAAGTGTTTTTGGAAAGCGGTAAAAAAAAAAAAAATAAATAAGTACATAAACACGTACGTACATAAAAGCTTAAGTAAAATAGTTTATTTCCATCATATATTTATTTCTTTACAACATGTTTTATTATGAGTTTTCTTTTTAAACAATAAACCATATTTCCAATGTTGCGACAAAAATAAAATATACATGGTCTTGTAAATATAATGATGATGATGACCCGAAAATGTATTATGTTGTAATATATTGAGAGAGATGTTCAATTTATATGTATATATGTATATGGCTCAATTTTTTTAAAACATTTTCCCTTTTTGACTAAATATTACCATTTAAAAATAAATAGTAAAGTGCTAATAAAAAATAGATTAAAACATAATAAAATAAATCAAAGCTTTCAGTTTTGTTCTGCTCCATTCCGCTTCATTCCGCTTTTTTTTCCATCTACTTCCAATAACACCTAATTACATTTTTTTTTTTTTTAATAAAGAAAGGGAAAAGCATAAGCAAGCTATGTAAAAACTAATTCAATCTTTCAAAAATTTTATCAATAGTAATTAATTCATATAAGAAATGAATATTGACGCAAAATATATGTTTGTGGACATACATATTTTGAATATGTAAACATATGCAACAAATGTTCGAATAAGTGTATATGTATATTAATATAAATTTATATATTCTCATATAAAATATATGAATTTAAAAAATAAAATCTAAAAAAAAAAAAAAAAAAAA
>NW_022293032.1:0-20725 GCF_002776525.5 Piliocolobus tephrosceles | reverse complement strand
ATGAAATACCACATTCTCACTTATAAGTGAGAATGTGGTATTTCATGTTTTGTTTTGAGTAATTTTACTTAAGATAAAACCTTCAGTTCTGTCGTGCATGGTGGCTCACACCTATAATCTCAGCACTTTGGGAGGCCGAGGCCGGTGGATCACTTGAGGCCAGGAGTTAGAGACAACCCTGGGAGATATGGGGAAACCCCATCTCTACTAAAAATACAAAAACTAGCCAGGCATGGTGGCTCACGCCTGTAGTCCCAGCTACTCAGGAAACTGAGGCTTGAGAATCCTTTGAACCTGGGAGGTGGAAGTTGCAGCAAGCCAAGATTTCACTACTGCACTCCAGCCTGGGTGACAGAGTGAGACTCCATCGCAAACAAAACAATGACAAAAACCCCTCCAGTTCCATTTATGTTGCTGCAAAAGGCATAATTTCATTCTTTTTATGGATAAGTAGTATTCCATTGTATATGTATAACAGATTTTTTGAATCCAATCATCTGCTGAAAGTAGGTGCATTAGTACTCCTGTGCATTGAAAGAGAACTGAACTTCAAGAGATAAAGTAATATGGCCAAGAAATAAGCACTCAATAGTTGGGTTTGAACTTATTTAAATTCACACAGTCTGACTCAGAATACGAATTCAAAATCACTACACTATTCTGCCCCTGCACGTATCGTGTGTGTGTGTGTGTGGGCAGCGGGGGCGAGGAAGCAGAGTGTGGCTAGCAATTTGCTATAAGGCAGAGTGTAGTAGGAGCTGGAGCAGAGAAATATGTGGAGATCAGGTCATATTGATCTAAAGAGTTTAAAGTTGATAGAAAATGAGGAGGGAGGCATGATGTATTTTAAGTAGAAAAGGTAATATTGGCTTTCAATAGCCATTTGCTTAAAGCAGTTTTTATTTTAATGTTTTCTTTTTGGTGCTAAGGACAGCAAATTGCTTTATGAAACTAAATTTACATGGGTGTTCCTTCTAAAATTTAATATAATTTTAGCCAGAAAATACATTAGCAATAACCGCTGTTATAAGTCATAAAAAGTCCCAGTAAATAAAGTCATTATAGGATTGAAGATGCATCTTGAATAATGTAGATCTTAAATAATAACCACATTTAAAAGTAAATTTAATGCATAACTTTAAAACAGATTCAAGAATAAAACTAGTACCATTAAGATTTTTACTAGAAATTTTTTCAGGAGTGAGATATAGGTAAGAAATTAAAATCTCATTTTTTTCCATTCTGAAGAAATAACTAATTTTTTCATCAGTTGGCTTATTTTGAAGTGTTACTTGACATAAAATGGACTGTTTATTTTTAGTGTAGGGGCTGCATCATAAACTCCTAGGTAGCTATTGGCAAGATTGTATTTATTTGTCCAAAAATTGATTATAAACCACCCTCTATGAGAACTAGTGCAACATACAACTGATCCTTCCTACTATGATTCTTGTGTTTGTGAATTCACATTCTTGCCAAAATGTATTTAGAACCCCCAGATCAATACTCTTGGTTCAATCATGATCATTTATTGATATTTGCAGAATGGCAAAATGTCTGAGGTAAGTAAAACTCACCTTCCAGCTGGAATAAGAAGACCCCAAGTTTTCTTATTTCAGCTGTCATACTATAGGCATGTGTCCTTTTTTGCAGGCTATTTACGGCTATGTTTTTCACATTTTTGTGTTTCCTGTTAGTGATTTGCTGTCTGAAATGCCCCCCAAGCATAGTGCTGAAGTTTCATCTCGTGTTTCTGTGCACAAGAAGTCTGTAATGTGCCTTATGAGGAAAATATGTATGTTAGATGAACTTTATTCAGGTATGAGTTACAGTGCTGTTGGCTGTGAGTTCAATACTAATGACTCAACAATACATATTAAATGAGGTATCTTCATACTGAAACATACCCAAAATAAGGTCATGTATTGATTGGTTGTAGAAAGTGTCATGGTCAGAGTCTATGAAACCCTAACCTCTGTATCTCCTCTAGGAGCAATGGTTCTGGATTTTGCTATTCAGTGTAACTTCATATACCATAACTACAGTGAGTAATGAGAACTGAATGTCTCTCTCTAGAGAGAGAGAGGAGAGAGATTTATTTGTCATATATATATGTATATATATATGTATGTATGTATATGTTTTGGATAAATAAATACAATCTTGCCAGTAGCTACCTAGGAGTTTATGAGGCTTCCCCCTACACTAAAAATGTAATATTTATTTCACCCAGGTTGGAGTGCAGCAGCACAATCTCGGCTCACTGCAGCCTCTGCCTCTCTAGTTCAAGCAATTCTCCTGTCTCAGCCTCTTGAGTAGCTGGGATTACAGGCTCCAACCACCACACCCGGCTAAATTTTGTATTTTTAGTAGAGATGCGGTTTCACCATCAACATGACCAGCCTGGTCTCGAGCTCCTGACCTCAGGTGATCCACCCTCCTCGGCCTCCCAAGGTACGAGGATTACAAGTGTGAGCCACTGCGCCTGGCTGAGAATAGACTATATTTTAAGACACTCTGCTTGATGATGAATAGAAGATGAGTGAGAGAAGACAAATATCCTGGAGTGTGATAAATGATCCCGATCGTAGCAGAAGGGTGAGAGCAGTCAGCAGTGGAGGCTGTTCTCACATTGCGAGGATGGGGAGAAGTGCTGATGCCCTGGTTTATTGATTTGCTGGCTCCTGAGGCAGTTCCCAGTGCCCTTCATGTGTGTTGGCACTTATGAGCTTCCTTTATTCTTACTGTAATACAAAGAAGTAGCATAACTTGATAGAGGCTTAGAGGTTACTTAGTCTCTAGACTCTCATTTTCAAATAGAGCAAGTGAGGCCCAGTGAGGGATGATGGGTTTATTAGAAAACTAAGTTCTCTTACTTTTAATTCATTTCTTCTGCCATATATCATCATTTCTCTTAAGACATTTTAAACTCTTCCTATGCATTTTATCTGTGCTATACATTTATTTAAACATGATTTGTCCAATTTAGTTGCAAGAAAAGAATGCTCTGAATTGAACAGTGGGCCAACCTATTGATGTCTTAAACAAATGCTACGTTTGTAGTGGTCTCCAGGTCTGAAATTGCCAACAAATCAGTTGGGCATCTTTTCTACTCCATAAATAGTCCATATCACACCTTTTATAGATGGGAAAACACAGAGTGGACTTTGAAAATGAATTTTTTCCCATTTTACCAAGCATATGAACTATCATTTATTTAGGTTTTAGAGTAGACAAATAATGGGATTTTACTGTATTGTCTGAAAATCTTTTCATTTCTCTTGAGTGACTTATTTATTATATTTTCTCGGTACCTAAGAACAGATTCTCGGCTGGGTACAATGGCTTATGCCTGTACGCCTAGTGCTTTGGGAGGCCGAGACAGGAGGGGATCACTTAAGGCCAGGGGTTTAATGACCAGCCTAGTCAACATAGTGAGACCTTGAAGACCTTCTTTCTCTCTAACATACACACACACATACACTTTCTCTTGCACTATCTCTCTCTCTCTCTCACACACACACACTCTCTCTCTCTCTCTCTATCTCTGTGTCTCTCTCTTTCCATACGTATAAATTTACAGGAAAAGATTCTCTTTCAGTATAAATACAGAAGGATTTAATGAGATCAGAAAAATTATTAGTACTGTAATTTGTATATGTGTAAGTGTGTCTGAATCATCTTTTGGTCCTCAATATTTTCCAGCACGTCTGTTGCAAGATTTTGACTGTGGATCCAGACAATCCCAATAGAATTTTCTTGTACAATTTGGGTTTTTATATTTAGTTGTATTTTTCGTTTTACTTTTTAAATATACATTTCTTGCTAACTTTTATTGCCAATATTTGGAATACATTTAGGAAAATGTCAGCAGATTCTCTGTCTCCAATTCAAATATGGGATTCCAACCATTGAGTGGGCAAAGCGATTATAGTTTCCAGACTACAGATTTATGTTTCCCACATCAGTATTTTCAGGTTAATAAATAATAGGATGTTATAAAATAAATATATAAGATTGCTACCAGAAGTTTCAAAAAACTCCAAAAATAATAAAAATAATAGAAAATAGAGTGTATTACACAAAGTTATGGTGAATATTATTTCAGGAAACATTCAGCGTGACTTTTTATATGAGTGCGTGCATATTATACTGGATAGCAATAGAAAAGGTATTTTTCCGTGAATCCTTGTATCTGTCTGTGTCCAGTCAGGACAGGCTTTATTATTATTTGAGACGGAGTTTCACTCTTATTGCCCAGGCTGGAGTGCACTGGCATGATTTCAGCTCACTGCAACCTCAGTCTAGTGGGTTCAAGCGATTCTTCTGCCTCGGCCTCCCAAGTAACTGGGATTACAGGCGCCCACCACCATGCCAAGCTAATTTTTTTATATTTTAGTAGAGATGGGATTTCACCATGTTGTCCAGGCTGGTCTCGAACTCCTGACCTCATGATTCACCTGCCTCGGCCTCCCAAAAGGCTGGGATTACATGGGTGAGCCACTGTGCCCGGCCTAATTTTTGTATTTTTAGTAGAGATGGGGTTTCACCATGTTGGCCAGGTGATCCTCCCGCCTCAGCCTCCTGAAGTGCTGGGATTACAGGCATAGCCACCACACCTGGCCAGGACACACTTAAATAAAAAAATGTTTACTGGGTATTCAGAAAGTGAACAGACAAAAAAAAAAAAAAAGAAAAACAAGAAGGAGACGGTGCTCAGTTGGGTCTGGAGTTGCTGAGTTTGAATGGGAGTCCTCATGGGACTGAGGGCCAGACTCTGAGGAGGGAGCATCCACTGATGGTGCTGGTGTCTCAGAGGGCACAGTGGTGCTGGGTCTGCAAGTGCTGCAAAGACTGCTTATTAGAATCATCTGTAGCTACCTGGCAACCCAATCTGCTTGGGTCTTTGAGTGACACTTGACAGGAACACTTGACACTTCCAAAACAAGGAAGAGGAAGAGCATGAGAAAGAGCTTTCCAATCACTCATACCTCCTCTTTGCAGACTCCAACAGGGAATCAGTGGGCAAAGGATAAATACAGTTTGTAGCGTCTGAGTCCTAGCACCACAAGGCAGACTAGAACGGTGGGGTTGAAGCTAAGGGACATTAACTTAGTAAAAGACATAATTATGCTCTAAAAGCCCCATCTAGGCCGGGCATAGTGGTTCAAACTTGTAATCGCAGCACTTTGGAAGGCCGAGGTGAGTGGACGACCTGAAGTTAGGAATTCAAGACCAGCCCGGCCAATATGGCAAAACCCCATCTCTACTAAAAGTTACAAAAAATTAGCCGAGTGTGGTGGCAGGTGCCTGCAATCCCAGCTACTCTGGAGGCTGCAGCAGGAGAATCGTTAGAACCCGGGAGGCCGAGGTTGCAGTAAGCCGAGATCACACCACTGCGCTCCAGCGTGGGTGAGACAGAGCTAAACTCCATCCCAAAAAAACTAAAATAAATAAATAAACAAACAAACAAATAAAAAAATATAAAAGCCCTGTCTAGATATTTTAAAAATGTATTCTTCCCTTCCATGGGGTATGAGACCAAGTCTACATGCCATGCCAATTAATATAAGTCAAATGTTCTTCTATTTTGAAGTAACTGTTTCAATTACATATATCTACTAAAGCATATAATTGACCAGAAATCATTGATCTGATTGTCATGTTTTCTCATAATTGTAGATGTCCTCAAGGCTTTACTTCCTAACTGAGTCATGTTGTTTTCTGACTGATAGGCTTTGGCCAGAATGAGAAGATGGAGAGAAAATTGGACTTTAAATTTTCAAAACAAATAGGAAAAAAAGAGTAGTAAAAATATAACTGTAGTATGTGGAATCTGAAAAAAAAAAAAGAGGAAGGTTTCTAGGCATTACGCTGAAAGTGGGGCAGGCAAAAGGAAGAAAAACAAGAAGGAGACGGCGCTCAGTTGGGGCTGGAGTTGCTGAGTTTGAAGGGGAGTCCTCATGGGGCTGAGGGCCAGGCTCTGAGGGGGGAGCATCTGCGGCTGGTGCTGGTGTCTCAGAGGGCACAGTGGTGCTGGTCTGCAAGTGCTGCAGAAACTGCTTATGTGAATCATCTGCAGCTACTGAGAGTAGGGCAAAATATTAAATCTGGTGATCAGAATATACTTGGGTTGCAGCATCTGGGAATGAGAATATTAAAGAAAAATAGAGGTTGTGGCAATCAAAGAGTCAAATGGAGCATTGACTCTAAGATTTCATCTATGCAGATGGCAATTTACCCATTAAGTATTTTTTGTGACTAACTCTTTTTGACATTAGGTGAGTGAACTGTATAATTGGTTTGTGAAGCAGTGCTCTTTTCTATTTCAACAATAATTCATCTTTTTTCCCCTACTCTCCTATTAAATGAGATAATAACTTCAAGGTATATGCTAGATGAATACTAGATGAATACAAGGTATCTCCTATTAAATGAGATAATAATTTCAAAATATATACAAACTTTTGAGGCAGCCAATACTTTTTTCCTAGATGTCTTTATTTCATACATGAATATTTCTCCAAGTTATAAGATCACTTTTATAGATAATACTGAATAGACCCCATGTAAATGCTACGCAGTTTCTTAAAGAAGTGGTTGATTAAAGTGACAGATAAAGTCATAGAAAGTTCTTTGAAAGCAGGAGACCTTCTTTGGAATATCATTAATTTGAGATCCTGGAGCTTGGCCAGTGTGTGAGTGACCTGAGTTCAGCCTTGCGGTATCGAATTTGAAGGTCAGTTATGAATTATGAGAATTACGATGGGTATTGGCATGGGAGGTAAAAGGCCAGGAAAAGGCATGATGTTTTCCATTAGCGTGCTGGTGGGCTTCAGTTGAATGCAGACAGAAAGCTAGTTTCACTTTTTCATTGAATCATACATTGTTCTCAGAAACTAGTGGCTCATTCTCTAATTGACTAAGCTAGGTACCCAGAGGAAACACGGATTGTTGAAACTATTCAGTTGTCATCTTGAGACCTTGTAAACAGCCCAGGGAGTATTGGTAAGTCCAACAAGGAAAGCAACAATGGTGTTTTCAGTACCATCATGAGGCCCTTCTTGCTACATAAAAAATTTGAAGAGGGTCTTTGCTGCCATGAAAACAAGTCCTTTTAGAAAACTAATGAACTAGCATAGGACTTAATTCCAGGATTGTCAATGCTGTCTCTAAGCATTGTGATTTCCATGGACAGTCCATGGCACAAGAGTAAACTATATGTTTTAATGAAATTTTCCACACTGTGGTGGGCCTGTTGAAGATAAATAAAACCAGACATTAGTTACAATGGTGAAAACGGATGTTATTCGTAACTACTGAGAGGTAAAGAGCAGAGTTGCATTCCGATTTGCATAGAAGTAACGGTGCATTTTCATGAGAGAATGAGGGAGTCGAGGGGGAGCAAGCAGGCACTCAAGTAGTGTCAGGGAAGTGAAAAATTACAAAGGTTGGTCAGTGTAAATGTCATTAGTCCAGCTGTGTCTGTTAGCTGGCAATGATCACAGTTAAGATTCTATCCTCCCACAGGGACCGGGAGACAGAGACCCTATCCTTCCTTTGACATGGAATCATTATTACATTTCAAATTAATGGCTTTCAGGTCCTTGAGAAAGACACTCCTGACTTGTAGGAGAGGCGTATACATCTCAAAAGGACAGAGAGGTATGCACAATGTTAAGCTATGTTTAGCAAAGGATCTAAATAAGCAGGTCAGGTGCCTATTCATCTGGTGTTGGCTGAAACAAGCAGTAAATTCTTTTGACAGCCCTGAGTTTTTCTAGGCAGGAATTCAAAAGAAAGCTGGGTGGTTACAGAAACACAGTGAATGATCTTAGGGTGATAGAAGCCCTTCTAAAGTTTAGTCAGTTCTCTTAGAGCAGGGTTTTGGATGAAGTTATTACGAGCTGACAGTTCTTGCAGTTCTCAACCCAGGGTCAATTTACATCCTGCAAATCAAAGAAGGTTCTTGGAGGCCCCAGAATGTGAGGCCTCCTTAGAGTGTTCCTTCAAAACTGGGCATGATAAAATAATGTATGTAATTGTTGTCTGTACTGTATCATCTGAATGGAAGCTTCTCCTTTGCTGTGGCCACAGAGGACTGCAGGTGGGAAGATACTGGACATGGAATACTCATTTCTCCAAGTGGAACATTAAGGTCCTCATCTTTATTTGAAGCCATGGTTCTCATCTAGTTGCATGTTTTATGCAGTTATATCCTGTGGAAAGAGAGGAATTTAGTGTTCAGAATCTTTCTACTAGATCATGGAACCCGGAAATATATGCCAGAGGAACAGAGGACACCCAGAAAATGACACTAACAATTACAGGGAGCCAGACTGTCCATGCATTGTGACTAGAGTCCCTGGACTTTCACTGGAGTAATTTGGCATTTATTCATCAAGGATGATATTTAAGGTTTCTGGAGATGCCAGAATCTACCAAGATACATTAAACAATTTGAACAACTATTTTCAATAGTTATATACAAGATTTAGTTTTGAAATGAACATGACATTTAAAAAATGGACATCATGGTCAAGCTACTCTTTATTTTCGTCACACAGAAATTAACTCATGTTTTCTTCTTATAATAATTCTGGTCTTACATTCTAGTAATTTGCTTTAGAATTTTTCAGAAAAGTGACAAAGCTAGCTAAATTATAGACATACGAATTTTTTTTTTAAATTCTATTGAGGTAGCAAAATTGAACTTGCTTGATTGTATTAAATCTTTGTTGGATAGAAAACTAGTTACCAGCCAAGCGCGGTGGCTCACACCTGTAATCCCAACCCTTTGGGAGGTTGAGTTGGGTGGATCACGAAGTCAGGAGTTCAAGACCAGCCTGACCAACATGGTCAAACTCCATCTCTACTAAATATACAAAGATTAGCCAGGCATGGCGATGGGCGCCTGTAATCCCAGCTCTTCAGGAGGCTGAGGCAGGAAAATTGCTTGAACCCACAAGGTGGAGGTTACAGTGAGCCGAGATCATGCCATTGCACTCCAGCCTGTGCAACAAGAACAAGACTCCATCTGAAAACAAAAACAAAAACAAAACACTAGTTACCACAGCAATTATGTAAGGCATACTTCTTTTAGTGTGTCTCTTGTTCATGCTTCATGGCCCTTCAAGCCTTCCTCCATCATAGCACTTACCACAGTAAATTATAGTAATACACTACTCTGTCCCCCTCCCTAAACTGTAAGCAACTTGAAGACGCAAGTTGATCACCTTTACATAGCACCCAGAATAGTGCCTATTAGTTGTGTTCAATCTTTGTTGGATAGAAAACTAGTTACCGGCTGGGCGCAGTGGCTCACGCCTGTAATCCCAGCACTTTGAGAGGCCCAGGTGGGTGGATCACGAGGTCAGGAGTTTGAGACCTGCCTGGCCAACGTGGCAAAACCCCATCTCTACTAAAAGCACAAAAATTAGCCAGGCGTGGTGATGGGCACATGTAATTCCAGTCACCGGGGGGCTGAGGAACACACTGGAAACACACTGGGCCAGTAAAAAACCTTTTAATTAAATGTCCTGGTTGAGTAAAAGGAATGAATAAGCTATTTCTCCATAAGTAACCATGTGTTATCCATTTCTTTCTGAAACTATATGTGAGGATTGTCTTGCATGAACCTAGGTTCTATGCAAAATCCCAAAGGTGATACTGTAAACTGTTAACCAAATCTCAGCATGTATGAGACAGATGGCTCCATTGCTTGGCCATTTTTGTTTTTCAGAGTCTTCCAAAGAGCTTGCCAAAAATTCTGCAAGGAATTATCCCAATGACCTTTAGATAATTTTTTTTCTTCACCAAGACCCTTGTTCCATCATACATATCTCATAAGACAAATAATAAAGAGTACTACCTGTGACTGTTAAATAATTTAATTCCTTATTTTTTTAAATATAGTTGGGATTGGGCCATAAGATATTTTATCAACTTATTCCCAGTAACTTACAACAACCCAAGGATTAATGTAGTGTAGGTATGTAAGGATGGGGGTAGAGAAGTGTTGATACATGTAAGAAGGAAAGAGTCACAGTTGAAGTTTTCAATATTCTAAGTTCTGCATATCTACCATGAAGTGTTTATAAGTTTTACCAGGTTAGCAGCCATATTATGTGGGTACCATTCTCAGTGAAAGGTAGTCCTCTCAGAGCAAAGGATGTAGGAATCTCCCCAAAATCATCTATATTTTTTGAATATTGTTTGGTCTGGAAAAGACACAGTATATATAGCTATATGCCAAAACAAGTTTTATTTTGTCAAACAGAGCTGAGAACATGTCATACTTAAGATATCCTGGAGTAAGGTACAGCTCTCCCATGGAAGCCAGAGTGAAGAGATGTCTAGCAGATTCTGCTTCCAATATACTCTTTCTAAAGATTTAACCACCTTACTATGACCGGCAACTTTGCCTTTTTGTCTCAAGAGATGATGCTTGAAAACTTTTTAAAATCCTATGTGGACTTCCAGACCTAGCTCCAATTCTGTCTCCTTCATAAACCCTTGTCTAGCAGCTCAGACTTTCCATCGCTGTTACAATTCAATCCTAAATCACCCTTTAATATACCAGTGTCTATTGAACATAATATTGTGTACAATCAGGCTTCACACCTTGTACAATTCAAGGTGAGTTTTATTAATAGGGTATATACAATCGACTCTTCAGTAAGTTGGGAAGTTTGTACTGCTCAATATCTGCTACTTGAAAATTCCTCCAAATAATGTTAGTAAGTGTTTTATAGGGGTCAAAAACCCACTCTATAAGTTCAACAGTCTTGTTTTTATCACAAGATTTATCAGATTTTTTTAATATGCCACTGAGCATTATGGATATATAAAATGGGAGACTGATAAATCCACATCTAGATTTGTCTATCTACTGCCATCTAATTCATAAACCTCCTTGGCCACATAATGCTTTTTAACACATTTTTTTTTTTTTTTTTTTTTGCTTTTGGCAGAACACTTGAAGAAACTATTTTTCTATGGAGCATATTTTATAAATATTAAGGACTTTTTGAGTACATTGAACATATTAACTGTCATTTCACCTGCTGTAAATCAGGTACACTATTAAGTTCAAGGTTAATTTGGGTACTAAAGAAACTAAGATAACATTTACTGAGTCCTGAATATGTACAATGTACTGTATTAAGAAGTGCATACATGTTGGCCTGGTTAATCTGTGCAATATTCCTATGTTATTTTGGGGATTTACTCGTTACATGGTTGAGGAACTAAATTCAAGGTGTAATGTTTCCGAGGTCAAACAACTGAGAGTTGTCAAAGTTTGGATATAATCTTGGGTTACTCTACAGTTTATGAAATGTGCAGTTAACCTTCTGGCTAATTCGTTTCTGTTATTTATGTTGGACAACCATACATATTTTGTATGTTTTATATGACTAAGATGAGAAAGGCTTGTTAGTTAACCCACTTAAGAAAGTTAACATGGGAAACACTCCAACAGAAATTTGATAATTACTGTTAAAACTATCAATTTTGCTATAAAAGAACTCATATCACTGCATTATTTCTCCATTTCAATATTTGGAGGCAATAACAAAAACAATTCCAAGGGATTAATGATCATATGAAGTTAAGTGTCCTCAACTCTACCTTAGTCGATCAACTCCCTACCTGTATCATTAATTCCTTTGTAATACTACATATTTGAATTGCTATATCTTGAACAACCCTTTGATTTTGTTGCTCAGTTGCAATAGAAGGTGTCATTATTATATCATTTTTGGTGTCCACATTTGTTGTAGAATTAAAAGATGCTAACTCATGAGCTCAATAAGTCTTAATAACTGTAGGTATTTTAAAAACATGTTATGGTTCATATTTGGGGTATCACATCATTCTAAGATTTTTTTTTCTAAGTCTAACAGAAAAAAAATATTTTAGGGATCTATTAGAATGGTCAGGTGACATTAATGTTTTCCTTATAAACTATAAAACTCTTTTCTTATGTAGATATTAAAGAGGCTTATTCCTAACCCCAAATGGTAGTGTGACAGAATACTGTGGTAAACTTTAATAAAAATTTATGTTTACCTATCCAAAATCTTTTTCAGCAAAGGAGAGATGCCCTTTGAGACTTGGTCCTATGGCTAACCGTATCTGATGTGTGGTCCTTTATCTTGCTGCAAATTTTCTGAAGGTGTCAGAAGACGTTTATCGTATTTTATATACTCAGCAGATAAGATAGCAGGAAAAATATCAAGTTCATCCATTCCTGGAAGCTGATGAGCTGAGGAGCAAACATACTAATCCTGTAAAAATTAAAGTCTGATGAACACTTTCTTGCTTATCTGTGAGAAAATCGATAAATAAAGCAATGTGTTAAGTGAATGTCTTCTTTGACCTAGACAGTTGATTATCTGCTTTCCTTCTAAAATGTCAGCTTACCTTTTTGATCACAACAAATATCACAAAGCGTAGAATCACTATGATGTCTTTTCTAATTTCCCATGGGTGAGGTATATTTTTTATTAAAAAATATTTTAAAGTTAATATAACCCAGTTCATTGATGTTTGTTAAAAAGCCACTAAGTGATACCCTCTTCCATTTGCTTTCTGTTTCATTGTGTATGTAACCTTTAACATTTAATATGAGAAGGCTGGTGCCTCACCAAAGGGAAAGAAAAACGTCTATTCTGTTAGGTCTTTAATTTCATGTTGCAATCTGCCACTTCCTGTTTCCTTTGATATTGTTCTTTCCTATGTAAAATATATACTATTGCTTATCTAACAATAGGACTGTCACTCTTAATGTGACTTGCCTTCTTGCTTGCTTTGCAGTTTGTGGTGGACAAATAGGCTGATTTTGAGGTATTTAGATTGAAGGATGACTTCAGTGTAAAGATAAGAAAGTTAAAAGAGGATTCTAACAAAACTGGTGCGAATGAGACACTGGTTTCAAATATGCTGTTTGATTAAAATAATTAAAATCAGCATGATACGATTTGAGAGTTTCTGGTCTGTGGTGCTCTATCCCTATGAAGGGTGTGGCCAGCAGTCTATAATGTGGCCTGTCATAATCACAGTTTCCAATCCACTAGTCAGATTGAGGCAGTGGAGATTTCAGAAGGTGAATATTGTCATTCTTCCTAAAGATCAATCTGCTTAGGCACAACCATACTCGAAATTTGAATGTAGAATTACATTCAGTACTACATACTGAATGTAGAATTACAGGTAAACTATGGGGATAGAATACTGGCATAAACTGTGCAGACAAAATGTAGTGCCATTTCGCGCATGCTCAGGTTAATCTTGCCCCAAAGGTAGAAGTGATACCCTAGGAAACTGGGGCAAACTTTTTATGACTAGTATCTCATGACAGAGGAAGGGATAATTTTTGGTGATTACCCCAGAGTGCAAGACTAATTAATTCTGACTGAAGAAGAAGACGCTTCTGAGGAACGTTCACCTCTTACTAGATACATGTGATGAGAACCCATGCTGATGCTAAGTGGAGTTTGCATGCCTGTTCAGATGAGAGAGCTACTAATTTTAACTGTTCAACTTCAGGCAAGTTACATAACTTCTCCGTTTTTCATGAGCAGATTAGACCTAATGATCTAATCTACTTCATAAGGTTTAGAGGAATATAATTGGATTAATACATGTACAACTCTTTGAATGTGCTGAAAATAGATACATCTTTTTTTGCTTTTATTATTGCATTATTATTCTATACATTTCGGATCTTGCTGGAAGGAGAAAACAGTATGGCAAAGACTATTTGTCAGTATAAATTAGTGCAAAACAAAAGAAGTAATGAATAAATAGCTTTTTCTGTGAGGAACACAATAAAAAATGTGTTTTTGTTTGATTCTGAACTCAAAAATTGGTAGATTAATTTGACTAACTTGAGCCATGACTTAATTCTGTTCATTGTAGCAGTAAGGCTTCTACTCTATCTGCTCCCATTCTTCATAAATCCCTTTACAGAATCTTACTGGTAGTCCTTCTTTTGACTCCAAGGTGTTATAATCTGGGGTGATTTCAAATTTTAGAGTATATTTTAGTTTACTTTTCTGACCTCCTTAGCTCTAATTACCTACATTTTAACATTTTAGCTCTACTTTAGCATTTGTATTAGGACTCTCCAGAGGGATGGAACTAATAGGAGATACATTCATGTGTATATACGAATATTAAAGGGAGTTCATTAGAAAGAATTGACTCACATGATTACCTAGGTGAAGTCCCGCGAGAGGCTGCCTGCAAGCTAGAGAATGCTGTTAATATGGCTCCCAGGGAGGGTGGTGGCATGACTCAGCCCAAATCTGAAAGCCTGAAAACCAAGGATCTAATATTAACACCTAATATTAACCATCATAGCCTCATCTTTGTGTGTGGCTGCAGTCTGAGGTCAAAGGCCCGAGAACTCCTGTGTGGTATGTATGTGGTGGTGGGGTGTTTCTCTGGTGAAAGTCCCAGTACAATGGCCACAGAGCCTGGTGTCTAATGTCTGATGATCAAAAGCAGGAGGAGGAAAGGGTGTACTGCTCCAGGAAAGGGAGAGAGAAAGAAGGGGGCAAGCAAACTGAATACCCCTTTTTTTATCTACTTTTTTTCTAGTGGTACCAGCAGCTGATTGGATGGTGCCTGCCCACATTGCAGGCAGGTCTTCCTCTCCCATTCCACTGACTCACATATAAATCTCATCTGGAAACACCCTCACAGAAACACCCAGAAGCAATACTTTATCAGCCATCTAGACATCTCTCAATACAGTCAAGTTGACATCTAATATTAACCATCATAGCCACATCTTTGTTCTTGTCATCATGAACTTCTCCAAACTGAAATGTTACATTAAATGTCTCAGTCGAGGTATTTCACATTCTCCCTGTTTTCCTTTGCTTTTACCAGTTTACCTTGTCCTTGACCTCAGTAAGAACCATCCTTTCTTCCATTCTGCAGTCACTTTCTTGAAAATTAAATTTGTAATTGACAACAATTGTGTATATTTATTTTGTAAAATATGTTGCTTTAAAATAGGTAAGCATTGTGGGATTGCTGAATCAAAGTAATTAGCATATACATTAACTCACCTACTTAGTTTTTTTCTGTGATGAGAACACTCAAAATCTACTCTGTTCACGATTTTCATGAATACAATGCATTACTATTAACTATAGTCACCATGTTATACAATAGATCTCTTGAACTTATTCCTTGGAGTCTTTTTTAATTTTGTATCACATGGCCATCCCTCTTTTTGCCCCAACCTCTGGTAACTAACCACTATTCAACTCTCTTCTTCTATTAGTTCAGCCTTTTGTACCTACTGCATGTAAGTGAGATCATGCTGTAATTCTCCTTTTGAGCCTTGATCATTCCACTTCATATAATATTTTCTAGGTTCATTCGTGTCACAAATGACAGGATTTTTTCTTTTTTTTTTTTTTTTTAGGCTGAATAGTATTTCACTGTGTATGTGTACCACATTTTCTTTATCCATTCATCTGATAATGAACATGTAGGTTGTATCCACATCTCAGCAATTATGAAAAATCCAGCAGTGAACATGGGAGCAGACAGATATCTGTATGACATATTTATATAATTTCCTTTGAATATATGAATATACCCAATAGTGGGATTGCTAGATTGCATGGTAGTTTTCTTTTTAATTTTTTGAGGAAACTCCATACTGCTTTTCAAAATAACTGTATAAATTTACATTCCTTCCAACAGTGTGCAAAGATTCCCTTTTCTCCACATCCTCTTTAGCATTTGTCATCTTTTGTCTTTTTGATAACAGCCATTTTAAAGTACATGAGGTGTTATTGTGGTTTAATTAGAATTTCTTTGATCGTTAATGATCGTGTGCATTTTTAAATAGAACTGTTGACCCTTTGTATGTCTTCTTTTGAGAACTATTTCATTCTTTTGACCATTTATTTATCAGTTTATTTGTTTACTTACTGAGTTATTTTAGTTCTGCATATATCTTGGATATAAACCCCTTATAAGATACCTGGTTTGCAAATACTTTCTCCCATTCTGTAGGTTGTTTCTTTACTCAGTAGTTTTTCTTGGATGTGCAGAAGCTTTCAGCCTGATAAATCCTCTTTTTCTATTTTTGCTTTCATTGCCTGTGCGTTTGGGTTCGTATTTCCCCCAAAAAATATTGCCCAAAGCAATATAATGGAGCTTTTCTTTTGTGTTTTCCTCCAGTAAGTTTACAGTTTCAGCCCCAGCATTTAGGTCCTTAATCCATGTTGAGTTATTTCTGTACATGGCATAAGGGTCCAATTTCATTATTCTGCATATGGATATTTAGTTGTCCCACCTTCATTTATTGAAGAGACTGCCGCATCTCCATTTTGTGTTCTTGACACCTTTGCTAAAAATCAATTGACTGTAAATGTTTTGGTTTCTTTCTGGCTGTTTATTCTGTTTCCTTGGTCTATGTGTTTGTTCGTATACCAGTACCATGCTGTTTTGATTGCTATAGCTTTATGGTATATTTTGAAGTCAGGAAGTGTGATGTTTCCAACTTTGTTCTTTTCTCTCAAGATTGCTATGGCTATTCTGGATGTTTTGTGGCTCTGTTCAAATGGTAGGATTATTTTTATATATCTGTGAAAGAAATGTCATTGGAGTTTTGGCAGAGATTATACTGAATTTGTAAATAACTTTGAGTAGTATGGAGATTTTAATAATATTAACTCAATCCATGAACATGGAATATCTTTCTATTTACTTGTGTTTTCTTTCATTTATTTTACTATTGTTTATGATTTTCAATGTACAGATCTTGCACCTTTTAGTTAAATTTATATCTAAATTTTTTTCTAGCTGTTCTAGCAAGTGATTTTTTTCTAATATGTTTTTTAGATAGTTCCTTGTTAGTGTATAGAAATGCTACTAATTTTTGTATATTGATTGTATATCCTTCAATTTTATTGAATTTTCTTATCCGTTCTAACAGTTTTTTGGTGGACTCTTTAAGGTTTTCTCTACATAAAATCATGTCATCAGCAACCAGGGACAATTTAACATCTTCCTTTATAATGTGGATGTCTTTCAGGACACTTCTGGCTTTATTTCCTTTTGCCTTCTAGTTCTTCTGTTGCATCTGCCTGGAAAACTCCAACATGAGAAAGCTCTCTTATTGAACATTTTTTTTTTCCCCCACAGGAGTTCCTGAGGAAGGCCAAATTCTGATCAGCAAAGTTCATGCCCTCACATATTCCTGTTGCCCACTTCCATTTGTGCACTTAATACTTTCTGGTAATTTTCTGTAGTGATTATTTCAGATTGTCTCTTGTCTTTCTACTCCCTATCCTATAATGTACCTCCACCCTATTATACCTTTACATGTAAACAACATAATTCTGAAGAGATAATTTTTATACAGAAAATTAGTGTATGTATATAGAGAGTTTATATATAAAACATATTTCATATATTTGTAAATTTTAAATATATAAAATGTATATAATTTAGAAACATGGAGGGCACATAAGTGTCATATAAACATTTAATGTTTTTATTATCGTACTTAGCAGCAGCTGAAACCACCTCAACATTTTATCACTCTATCTCCATGTATCATCATGTTTCCTGCCTTTTCCCACTCACAAAAGAAAATGTAGAATAAAATATTTGTCTAAGATGATCTCTTTTGTATTCTGGACCCACATCTATCTCTTCACGTAAATGAATTGATTTTTCACTGTATTTCACGTCTTGCCTTTGCAATTGCTCTTCCCCATTAGTATTTAAACATATTTTGATCTCTGATAATCCTCTCTTCAACCATAAGCCTTTGGTCATATGGTGAGTTTTCTTCCATTTCAAGGGCTCTAAAGGAGACACGCTTTGTTAAAACCTTTTTGACATTTGTGTTTCTACTTTCTCTTTTCCCATAAATTCTTTCAATCTCTGTAATCTGGCTTGTGCTCTGACACCTCACAAAACTGCTGGAGCAAATATCATCCATGTTCATTTTCTGATAAAATTCTATGGGTACCTTTTGTTTTTCCAACATCTGACAATGAATTTTCCAAAGGCATCACAATCTCCTATTTTTGCACACAGCTCCTCAGCAGCACATCGATGAGAGTATGCAATGACTTTATTTCTGTCCTTGGCTTATTTTGCTTAACCTAATGATCCCCAGTTCCATCCATGTTATTGCAGATGACTGAATCTCATTCTTTTTTACAGCTGCATGGTACTCCACTGCGCATATGTATCACATTTTCTTTATCCATTCATGTGTTGATGGACATTTAGGTTTCTTCAAAATCTTAGCTATTGTAAACAGTGCTGCAACAAGTGTAAGAGTGCAGATTATCTCTTTGATATACTGAGTTCCTTTCTTTTGCATATATACCCAGCAGTGAGATAGCTGGATCATATGGTAGCTCTATTTTTAGTTTTTTGAGGAACCTCCAAACTGCTTTCTACAGTGGTTGTACTAATTAGATTCCCACCAAGGGTATATGAGAGTTCCCTTTTCTCCACATCCCTGCCAGCATGTCATATAACCTGTCTTTTGGATATAAGCCATTTTAACTGGGGTGAGATGATATCTAGAGTTTTGATTTGCATTTATCTGATGATCAATGATGTTGAGCACGTTTTCATATGCCCATTTGCCATTTGCATGTCTTTTATTGAAAAATATCTGTTCAAATTTTTGCTTATTTTAATGGATTATTAGATTTTTTTCCTGTTTCTTCTGTTTGTCCATTCTTAAGTGCATGTGTTTTAGAGTGTATCTTTTGGGGGTTTATGAATAAAAGTGTTATAAAACTATTATAGAAGTCTTTTTGTGACTTTTTTTACATCAGTTTTAAATTCACAACAAAATTGAAAGGACGTTATAGTGCATGGTGTCTACCTTTATCAACATGTGTCACCAGAGTGATACATTTGTTACATATGGTGACCCTACATTGGTACACCATTATCACTCAAAGTCCATAGTTTACATTAGAGTTCACATTCTATGGGTTTGGAAGAAAGTATGGTGACATGTATTCACCATTATAGTAACATGCAGTGTAGTTGTACTACCCTAAAAATTAGTGTTTCTCCTATTCCTCCCATCTTTCCCCTAGCTCCTGAAAACCACTGATCTTTCTGATTATCACCATAGTTTTGCCTTTGCCAGGTCATACAGTTGGAATCCTAGACTATGTCATCTTTTCAGAGTGGCATTTTTCAGTTAGTAATATGCATTAAAGTTTCTTCCATGTCTTTTCATGGCTTGATAACTCAATAGTTTTTAACAACAAAAATTTTACTTTTTCTGGATGCACCAGAGTTTATTTTTCACTTACTGAAGGACAACATGGTTGCCTCCAAGATTTGGCAATTATGAATAAAGGTGCTGTAAATGTCCAGATGTAGTTTTTGTGTGATGGATTTTGGCCATTTTAGTAAATGTGTTGTGGCATCTCGTTTTAAATTGCATTTTCATGATGACGTATGATGTGGAGGCTCTTTTCTTTTTCTTTTTCTTTTTTTGAGACTGAGTTTTGCTCTTGCTGCCCAGACTGGGGTGCAATGGTGTGATCTAGGCTAACCGCAACCTCTACCTCCCAGGTTCAAGCGATTCTCCTGCCTCAGCCTGCTGAGTAGCTGGGATTACAGGCATGCACCACCACACCTGGCTAATTTTGTGTTTTTAGTAAAGATGGGGTTTCTCCATTTTGGTCAGGCTGGTCTCAAACTCCTGACCTCAGGTGGTCTGTCCGCCTTGGCCTCCCAAAGTGCTGGGATTACAGGCGTGAGCCTCTGTGCCCGGCGGGCCTCTTTTCTTATGCATGGTTTTCTTCTGCATATCTCTTTGGTAAAGAGTCTGTTAGTCTTTCGTTCAATTTTTAATCAGGTTGTTTATTATTGTTGAGATTTAAGAGTACTTATTATGTGTGTTGACAAATATTTTCCTCACCGTTTTTGGATTTCCTTCCTGTGTTCTTGACCTTATCTTTCACAGAGCAGCAGTTTTTACTTCTAATGAAGTTCATTAATTATTTCTTATTTCTTTCCTTGATTGTGCCTTTGGTGTTGTATATACAAAGTCAGCACTGCACCCAATGTCATCTAAATTTCCTTCTGGCAGTTTTATCGTTTTGCATTTTGCATAGTTACAACTATGATTTATTTTGAGTTAATTTTTGGAAGGTATAAGGTCTGTAAAAATATGTACATAAAAATATGTGTGTATGTGTTATATACTAAGTATCACATGCAAATGTGTGTATACGCACCCCCCCAATAGGGATGTCTAGTTTTCCCCACACCGTGTTTTGAGTAGATTATCATTTCCTTTTTTTTTCTTTTTTTTATTATACTTTGAGTTCTAGGGTACATGTGCATAACGTGCAGGTTTGTTACATATGTATACATGTGCCATGTTGGTGTGCTGCACCCATCAACTCGTCAGCACCCATCAATTCATCATTTATATCAGGTATAACTCCCCAATGCAATCCCTCCCCCCTCCCCATGATAGGCCCCATTGTGTGATGTTCCCCTTCCCGAGTCCAAGTGAGCTCATTGTTCAGTTCCCACCTATGAGTGAGAACATGCGGTGTTTGGTTTTCTCTTCTTGTGATAGTTTGCTAAGAATGATGGTTTCCAGCTGCATCCATGTCCCTACAAAGGACACAAACTCATCCTTTTTTATGGTTGCGTAGTATTCCATGGTGTATATGTGCCACATTTTCTT
>NW_022293030.1:0-1246 GCF_002776525.5 Piliocolobus tephrosceles | reverse complement strand
TAGGTGTATCTCCTAAAGCTATCCCTCCCCCATCCCCTCCCCACAATAGGACCCGGTGTGAGATGCTCCCCTTCCTGTGTCCAAGTGTTCTCCTTGTTCAATTCCCACCTATGAGTGAGAACATGCGGTATTTGGTTTTCTGTTCTTCTGATAGTTTGCTGAGAATTATGGTTTCCAGCTGCATCCATGTCCCTACAAAGGACACAAGCTCATCCTTTTATATGGCTGCATAGTGTTCCATGGTGTATATGTGCCACATTTTCTTAATCCAGTCTGTCACTGATGGACATTTGGGTTGTTTCCTAGTCTTTGCTATTGTGAATAGTGCCGCAATAAACATATGTGTGCACGCATCTTTATAGCAGCATGACTTATAATCCTTTGGGTATATACCCAGTAATGGGATGGCTGGGTCATATGGTACATCTAGTTCTAGATCCTTGAGGAATAGCCATACTGTTTTCCACAATGGTTGAACCAGTTCACAATCTAAAGAGTTTTTAGCAAGAAGTGCTATTGAATTTTGTCAAAGGCCTTTTCTGCATCTATTGAGATAATCATGTGGTTTTTGTTTTTGGTTCTGTTTATGATGGATTACCTTTATTGATTTGCATATGTTGAACCAGCCTTGCATCCCAGGGATGAAGCCCACTTGATCATGGTGGATAAGCTTTTTGATGTGTTGCTGAATCCAGTTTGCCAGAATTTTATTGAGGATTTTTGCATCAATGTTCATCAGGGGTATTGGTCTAACATTCTCTTTTTTTGTTGTGTCTCCACCAGGCTTTGGTATCAGGATGATGCTGGCCTCATCAAATGAGTTAGGGAGGATTCCCTCTTTTTCTGTTGATTGGAATAATTTCAGAAGGAATGGTACCAACTCCTCCTTGTACCTCTGGTAGAATTCGGCTGTGAATCCATCTGATCCTGGACTTTTTTTGGTTGGTAGGCTATTAATTATTGCCTCAATTTCAGAGCCTGCTATTGGTCTATTCAGGGATTCAACTTCTTCCTGGTTTAGTCTTGGGAGAGTGTAAGTGTCTGGGAAATTATCCATTTCTTCTAGGTTTTCTAGTTTGTTTGTGTAGAGGTGTTTATAGTATTCTCTGATGGCAGTTTGTATTTCTGTGGGGTCAGTGGTGATATACCCTTTATCATTTTATATTGCATCAATTTGATTCTTCTCTCTTTTCTTCTTTATTAGTCTTGATAGCAGTCTTTCAATTTTTTTGATCTTTTCAAAAAA
>NW_022293029.1:0-1420 GCF_002776525.5 Piliocolobus tephrosceles | reverse complement strand
AAAAAAGATATTTACATTTTCGATGAAGCAACTGAGTCTTTAGATTTGATATCTAGAAAACTGTTACTAGAGTAAGTGATTTTTTTTTTTTTACCATTTTTGTATGCTCACATTAATATGGTGTATTCACAAACTTATGAAGAGATACACTTTTTATGTGATAATTTTTTTTTTATTTTTTTTTTAATATTTGTTATCATTTTGATAAAATTTAGCTTTTTAATGAAGGAATCTATTAAATATAATTGTATTATAATTTATTCAACTCATATATTTGATTATATGGAAAAATGGAGTAGTCACATTTTATATCTATCTGTTGGTTCTGTCAAATTCTTTTCAGACACTCAAAGTATTACAAGGTAATAAATACAATGCAAGAAAAAAAAAAAAAAGAAAAAAAAAAAATAGTAAGCATTTATGATTTATTTAAATCTGTTATTGTGTAAAAATTTTTATTACCAATCATATTCCTTTTGTGTCCGTCATTATTACAAATACGACTGATGTTATAATTATTTATTTTATTTTTTTTTTTTTCATTCCAATATCACACGTAGTGTTAAAAATTATGTGTCCTTAGCCGACTTTGTTTTTAATTCCATGATGAATGAAACGAAAGAAACAGGAAATATATCGAACTTGGACGGTATAATACTTTATATTATATACGCATTATTTTATTTATGTACATGTGCGTTTTTACTTGTATGTGCTTGTACGTTTACTAAAAAAAAAAAAATTTGTAATCAAAAATATATTATTTATTTTATAGAGTTATTACAGATTGATTCGGAATAAACGAATAAAACAGGTTAGTAAGGTAAAAGAGACAAAAAGGGGACAAAAAATAACGTAAACACATATAGAAACATAAACAGAACTAAAAACCCAATTAAATAAATATAAAAATATAAACAGAACTAAAAACCCAATCAAACAAATATATAAATATAAACAGAACTAAAAACCTAATTAAACAAATATATAAATATAAACAGAACTAAAAACCTAATTAAACAAATAGAGAAACAATGTAGAGCAAAAAAATAAAAATAAAAATAAGTTCGAAAAACTACAAAACAATATATACTTTTTTCGAATACAAGGTCAAGTTACAAGCAATATATTTTTTTTGTTATTCTAAATAGATAAGTATAAATATACATAAACACACACGTATGAACACATATATACACGGATAAATACTCCCTTTCGATTTTTCTCATTTTTATGTATCATTTTTACTATGTACTGTAACAAAATTTAGATTTGTATATATTTCTTAATATCTGCTCCTCTAATTCTAACTTTTTAAAATATGTATTATAAAGTGTATTACATTTTACATATACATCATAAATATTTTTTCGTTTTTTTAAATCGAATTGAAAAAAATAATTAAAAAAGTCTTTAATCT
>NW_022293028.1:0-1593 GCF_002776525.5 Piliocolobus tephrosceles | reverse complement strand
AGTTACTTTTTGTTTCGTTCTTCTTTTTATCATTTTTCAACATATTTTTTGCAGACTTCGCTTTTTTTTCTTCATTCAAATTATTTGGTTTACTTTTTTTTTGAGTTGTTTTTTTGGTCTGTTTTTTTTCCTTATCAACTTTTGTTTTAGTATCTCCAACACTTTTTTCATTTCTTTTATTAATATCAATATCCTTATCATTTTCTTCTTTTTTGTCATCTACATTCTCAGTTTGGTTATCTACATTTTCAGAATATCCACTCGTAATCTCAACGCTGTTGTCTGCGTTTTCGTCCTTTTCATATGTTTCATTATTAGTTTCGTTTTCCGCGTGTTCATCCGTTTTTTCATCTATATCTTCATTAGTATTCTCATATTCATACTTATGAGTTTCATCTTTTTCGATTTCTTCTACGTCTTCTTTATATGTTTTATCATCATCTTTATCTTCTTTCTCTTTTTCTGTTTCGGAATTATTTTCTTCAAAACTTTCTTCTTGATTTATATCTGCATGGTCAGATTTTTCATGCTCAGATTCCTCATAATCAGATTTTTCATGCTCAGATTCCTCATAATTAGATTTTTCATGCTCAGATTCCTCATGGTCAGATTTTTCATGCTCAGATTCCTCATGGTCAGATTTTTCATGCTCAAATTCCTCATGGCCAGAGTTTTTAATATCAGTACTCAGTGCTTCATAGGGTTTATCACTTTCATCCTCATCCTCTCTAGTCATTTCTTCATCTGTTTTCATATTTTCATCATCATATTTTTCCTTTTCATTATTTATGTTTTTATTATTTTCTGTGACTAACTCATTACTACTAATTTCTTCATTTTCTACTGATGTATCTTTTATCGTATCCTCATAAGTTTTATCATTTTCATTAACTGAAAGAAAATTAATTACATTTTCAAACGACATATCTTCGTCTATTTCTTTTTCAAAATAAGAAACCTTAGAATCATTTTGTATAATCAAATGCGATCTTATTATTTTGCCTTCTTCATTTTTGCAGCCTAGTTTTTTTAACAAATCTTTTTCAGTGTCAAACAGTAACTGAGTTGTTAATTCTTCTGACCACATTACCTACGAGCGAAAGTGAAAATTTAAAAAAACAAAGGAAATAAAAAAGGAAACGAAAAGGAAAGTCAAAAAGACAAAAAGAAAAAAAAAACAAAAAGACAAAACGACAAAACGAGAGTTAAAAAGACAAAAAGAAAAACATATATAGTCATCTGAAATTGGTTTCACATAAGAACACACACGGGAACAAACATAAAAACACATATCGACATGCATTTTTTTTTTTTTTTTTTTTTTTTTTTTTTACTTACTTCCTCCTCAGTGTTGTCATCTGATAAACCATAAATAGCATAGTTCTTGTTTTTAATTTGCTCTAATTCTTCTTTAAAATAATTGGACTCTGTTCTATATTTTTCAGTATCATACTTAGGATATATAAATATGAAAAGCCCATTTAAGTCCTTATTTTTTTCAATTTCATTTTGTAAGTTAGTTAACTCTTGTCGTTCGTCCAGTAAATCAACACTAAGAACATCGTCAGTTAAGTTTGCATCTACTATAAGAAA
>NW_022293024.1:0-1241 GCF_002776525.5 Piliocolobus tephrosceles | reverse complement strand
AGAGAGAGAGAGAGAGAGAGAGAGAGAGAGAACACGGAGGTATGGGCCTTTCTGTGAAATTCTACCATAAACAAAGAGAGGAATCAAATTTTGGCATATACATTTTTTGGCCCAGGCAACTGGGAGAGTGTTTGGACCAGTTTCTGTGATAAAGAAAACTTTGGAAGAAGCATATTTTTTTGTGAGATTGTGTGTCAAGGTTGGGGAAGAAAGCAAGAATTCTATTTGGCCATGTTAAATTTTGGATGCCTCATGGTTATCTAAATGGAAATGTCTAAAAGGCAGCTGTACAGTGAACCTGGGTTAGGAGATAGATTGGCACTGAAGAAAAGGATTTGGGAATCTTCAGCATATTGAGAGCATTATGAACCATGGAACCCATTGAGGCTGCTTAAATAAAGCATAGATGGGAAAGGACAATGACCCAGAGGACAGTTTGGAGTCCTCGACGTTGAGAGATCTTGGAGACAGAGACAACCCAGAAATGGAGTCTTGGAATGGGTGACCAATGGATAGTAGTAAGGAGGTTGTTTTGTGCGGAACACCTAGAAAATACACTATTTCATGAAGAAAGGGGGGTACTAATGCTGATGAAGGTCAAGTAACATAAAGCTGGGAGTGGACCATTGATTTGATGACATCAGCTTATTTGTAAACAAATCAAGTATAACTTTTAAAAAATGTTAGCTATTTAACTCTTAAATAAAAATTGCTAAGGTTTTTTGAAAAATAAAAAGCTAATTAGCAAATTTCAGCTGAGATACTATGAAACACATTATTGGGTCATGTAGATAATTCACACTTCCCCCTATTCATCATGCTTATTCGTCATTTGTAAAAAGCATAATAAGTTTTCTTAGTTTTAAATTGTTACATGTTTTCTCAGTCTAGAAGCAATTAATCAAATGGTTCTTCTTACACCTGGAAACAGCTACCTTATTAGGTTGATTATCATTTCTGTATTCACTGATCTATGGAGGCATTGAAGCAGCCACTGCCAATTTCATTATTTAAAAAAAAAAAAAATCACCTGCAGAGTTTATCTATAACCCTTCTATTTATCTTAATGACCATTGTGTCAGGATTGCTAGAAGATGGCTACATCATAACTGATGCTTATTCAGCATTTAAAGATTTAATCTAATACCAATAAGAAAACTGAAAAAAATTAGTTACTGTTAATCATATTTTCCATATCTCCAATTATCACATCAATATATACCACCTGATTCTTTTTTTTT
>NW_022293023.1:0-1452 GCF_002776525.5 Piliocolobus tephrosceles | reverse complement strand
TTAATTAATTAATAAAAGCATTAATTGTTATTTTATTTTTTTACACATTGTAGCTTACAAAACAAAATGGATGTTAATACTTTATTTGATAAGTGCATTGCTTTCGTTAATGCTTTACCTAAAAGTGAAATAATGTCGAATGAGAACAAGCTTATATTATATAAATATTTTAAACAGGCGACAATTGGAAATATTAATATACCTGCCCCATCATTTTATAAACTTGAAGAGAAAAAAAAATATGATGTATGGAAATCAGTTGAAAATTTAAGCAAGGAAGAAGCAAAACAAAAATACATAGAAGCCGTTGAAAGTATGTACCCACAATGGAATAAATAAGTGACACATATAAATTAGGAATTATTTTTTAAAGAAATACATTTTCTTAGACTTTTGCAATAACAAAGAAAGCTTATAACATATATTTCTATATGATAATAATGTGTTTATTTTTTACGCTCATATATTCATGTGTGTACCTACCTACCATTTTTTTTTTTTTTTTTTTTTTTGCGTTTATACGTTGTTTAATTATAAAAAAGCTGTTTATTAAGAATTTTTTTTTTCATTTTTTTTTTTTTTTTTCCAAATTGTTCACAACTGTATACATTTATATATATTTAATAATTGCAGTATAAGTGTTAAATGAATAAATAAATGAATAAATAAATGAATAAAAACTAAAAGAAAACAAAGAAAATATAACCTAAGCTACACACAAATTTAACTTGATAAAACAGAATTACCCAATACATACAAATAATGCATTATAAAAATGTAATGTAATATATATATATATCTTAATAAGCATACACATGAGCATGTTAAAAATACAAACAATATGATATAAAACAATGCATATACATGCCCCTTGGAAAAAGTAAAAAAAAAAAAAAAAGTTGAACAAGAAATAACTTTCTTTTTTTAAATTAAAATTTATTTTATTATGTTTACTTATTTTGTTTGTTTATTTTTTTTTTTGCAAGGGTAACATGTAAAAAAATGTGCATGTTATTTATATATACGCTCTTACATTTCCACAACATCAACGCACTAATTTAAGAAAAAAAAAAAAATCATATAAAAATAATTTGGATAATTTTAAGAAAACTTATGGTGTTTTAATAATCACATTTTAAAACATTTTTACTTTTTTTATTTTTTATTATTAACACTTTCAATATATTTTTACCCAAAATACGATGCCTTATTATTATGAAAAGAAGTTAATAACAAGATTAAAAAAAAATATATATTTATGTTTGTATATATATACATGTGTGTCGTAAAATCGTGGAAAACTTGTTAACATAATTTTATTATATTTAGATACTATTCACATAGGTATAACATATTTACAAACGAAATACTCAACTATATGTGACTGATTATTAAAAGAAGTTTAATTAATTTTTAAGAACTAATATTTAATAGTACTTAATGGTAAATTTT
>NW_022293021.1:2317-7560 GCF_002776525.5 Piliocolobus tephrosceles | reverse complement strand
CTTGAACCTGGGAGGTGGAGGTTGCAGTGAGCTGAGATGGTGCCACGACACTCCAGCCTGGACAAGAGAGTGAGACACTGTATTCAAAAAAAAAAAAAAAAAAAAAAAAGAAAAGAAAAAAAGGGTGGTAGTATGCACCACAACTGAACTAGAATTAATTAGAGAGTAAGCCAAAGCATCTCAAGGTATATCATCAGTTATCAGGCAATAACATGCAATTTCTAAAACCTAACTTAAATGCAGCTTTTAAAGACATTTTAAATGTGTCAGTTTATTCACATGTATTGAATAAAGTTAGCAAATTGGTATCTCTTGAAAATGAGAGCTCCGGGGAATTAAAAAAATGTAAAGTGCCCATTTCCTTTTTGTGTTAACATAGCTAATTATGATCTTTACTTAACATGCATAAGTCAACAGAACAACTCAGTATTTCACCAAATTACAAACAAGAATTATATTAGAGAAATGAAAGCCAAAAGCGAAACGGTCATATAACTAACCTCAGTCAAGTAGTTCTTGCAGTTATTTGAAGTCTGTGGGTTTGAAGTAGGAATTCTGATGGGCATTTGGGGAATATATTTTCTGTTGAGTCCTATACTAGCAAGATTTCTAACACAAGGTGACTCTGTGTCTCTTCTTGTAAGGAGAGTACTGAGAAAATTTTTCATGTGCTCTTTCTGCATAAGGAGCTTGGTGCTCATCATTGCTATTATTTTGTTTGATCTGTAAAGATAGCAAAGACCAATGCTTAGGATTTCATTTTTCCTTAAATGATTCTTAATGACTTGCAGTTTTTAAAAACGTTGCCCTGAGAGTAAACCAAAGTACCCACTAAATGGTGTTTTCACACTGTAGATGTGTGACAGCATACCTGTTGTAAGCAATTATAATTTTAAAATCATTCTAAAGAAGCACCTGTGTTTCTAAGGTAATTTATACTGAACAAGCAATTCAAACAAAGTAGACAGGGGAGGGAAACGGCTGTCAGTGATGCACATGGCTCACCAGGTGAAACTTGCTGCCTTCTTTTTTTTTTTGAGACGGAGTCTCGCTCTGCAATGGCCGGATCACAGCTCACTGCAAGCTCCGCCTCCCGGGTTTACGCCATTCTCCTGCCTCAGCCTCCCGAGTAGCTGGGACTACAGGCGCCCGCCACCTCGCCTGGCTAGTTTTTTGTATTTTTTAGTAGAGACGGGGTTTCACCATGTTAGCCAGGATGGTCTCGATCTCCTGACCTTGTGATCCGCCCGTCTCGGCCTCCCAAAGTGCTGGGATTACAGCTTGAGCCACTGCGCCCGGCCTCTTGCTGCCTTCTAAAATGGCTCCACTTGTGAGATTCTAAAGATTCCATTAGAAATACTTGTATTTAAAGGGTAACTATGCGGGAAAATGAATATGTTGATTTGCTTGAGTATAAGAACCACTTCACTGGGAATAAGTATATCAAACATCATGTTGTACTCCTTAATGTAGGTTGAGAAAACTAAAATGAACAAAAAAAAGAAATCTAGGAATAGGTGTGTTTAGTAAAGAAATTTTAGGTTTCACCCTGGCACATTTCACCCACTATCTAGGAACAATTAAGCATTTGGCACTGAGGAAGAACTCGGAGGAACAGCTCCTGGGGGAGAACTAGATGGTGTGGTTGGGAATAAAAAGAACTAAAGTAGCTCTGAAGGCAATTAGCCCCCAGCAGTGTGACCGAGACACTGGAGAGGGGGCTTGTTCTTTCTGCCTTCCACACAAATCTTCAGGCTGAACAAGGTGCTATTTTTTAACCACTTTGTGAATTACACTTCTTTAAATTCCTTGATAATCATTCCCTATTTCACAAGGATGCCTTTCTGTAACACTTTGGAATTGTTACACAAATAGTCTTTCTTAAGACACCCTCTATTGAAAATACAAA
Organism: Piliocolobus tephrosceles; assembly: GCF_002776525.5. Classification (NCBI taxonomy): domain Eukaryota; kingdom Metazoa; phylum Chordata; class Mammalia; order Primates; family Cercopithecidae; genus Piliocolobus; species Piliocolobus tephrosceles. The sequence continues at coordinate 5,651 of NW_022293021.1, read as the reverse complement.
AAATCACAATTAAAAACGATTGTGCCCAGAGTAGCAGTACCACTCAACACTTTGGGTGTAGGTTGTGATCTGCTGAAAAATAAATTAAACTCATTAATCTTTCTATTTAGGGAAACTCTGACAAGTAATTTTATAACAAGATCGCTTTATGAATTATAAAGCTTCAAAAATACTTAGTGACAAAAACTAACAGATCAGATTAACTACATGAGATTTTTCAGGGGAAAAAAGTCATACAAAAGCAAAAAAAAAAAAAAAAATAGAAATGGGACAAAAATTATCCTTGACTAACATTTTAAAGGTAAGATTATTTACTAACATTATCTTCCAAAAATCCATTATCAAATTAGCATTCACTTCCTACTAATCTCCTGAAGCCATCTCACTAAAAATTATGTTTTCAAAACAAATTAATGAGATTAATTCATTTCCTATGATTGTATGTTTTGACTTACTTCGTTATTTTTTTTGACATGCAATTGTTAGCTTTCAGTGCTGCTGCATAGGCTTCCTTATATTCTTCCAGTTCGGTTGTAACCTTTTCATAAGCAGTTTTCATTTTGGAGAATTTACATTCCACATCTTTAAGTGTGAGTTCCTTCTTATTTAGTGAAGCCATGTTATCCTTGCTTAACTGCTCCAATTGCTTTTCATACTGTGCTTGTGTCTAAAATGAATGAAAAGAATACACTTTTAAGACAATTATAACCTAATCACCATATGTTTTGTGCCTTTCATTTTGAGTCAATGATTCAAGGAGCAATTTTGAATATGTTAAAAAAAAGAGGCTGAAGCTTAATATATTTATCAGCAATATCAAGAACGCTAATAACAGAATTCAGAATTAAGGCTGATTTATACAAATTTGAAATCATAATTATGTTACTGTTAATGTAATCTGGTCATACAAAAAGTAATAGAATCCATTCATAATTTTAAAAAGTGATCATAGAACAATGTAGCTTAAGACCAATTCAAAAGTATTACATAATTTCTAAATCACAATTTTTTCTTAAGCCAACTGGTCTTAACCATCAAATGACTCCATAGTGAGAATCATTACTCTGAAAGATTGATCTTGTTATAATGATAATAGAAATTTAAGTATTTCAAAGAAAAAACAGATGCCATTTTTTTCTAGAACTCTACAAAGCAAATTGTTACAAGAGAGGCAGAAGAAACACAATATATACATATCCAAAATACAGTTTGCAGTGAAATGAATGAAAGCACATTACAGATAAACTTACCTGATTTATTTATTTATTTATTTATTTTTTTTGAGACGGAGTCTGGCTCTGTCGCCCGGGCTGGAGTGCAGTGGCTGGACCTCAGCTCACTGCAAGCTCCGCCTCCCAGGTTCACGCCATTCTCCTGCCTCAGCCTCCCGAGTAGCTGGGACTACAGGCGCCCGCCAACTCGCCTGGCTAGTTTTTTGTATTTTTTAGTAGAGACGGGGTTTCACCGTGTTAGCCAGGATGGTCTCGATCTCCTGACCTCATGATCCGCCCGTCTCGGCCTCCCAAAGTGCTGGGATTACAGGCTTGAGCCACCGCGCCCGGCAAACTTACCTGATTTAAAAAACTAACCTGTAAATGGATTTCTTCTAATTTTTCTATTGCCTGCATTGCCTTTTCATCTAGCTCTGATTTATATTCTTGTACTTTGCCAAGTTCTGCCATATTGTTTTCCATATGGGTCTTAAGATGTAATATTTGTTCTTTCAACATCTTTTTATCCTCCTCAAGTTTTTCACATTCCTGTTGTACTTTTTTCATAGATAATAATTCCTGCTGAAGAACTTGATTGTCTTTCACCAAATTGACACATTTTGAAGATACAACTTCCTTCTCTGCCATAAGATCATCAAACTGTATGAATGAAATAATATAGTTTGATAATGAAGTAGGCTAAGAATAATCTAATACAAAATCAACAGTAAATTTTGAAACGTATTTACTTGCAATAAAATGTTATCTGAAACACAGTAGATTCTTCAAATGTAAAGCCTTAAATTACTCAGAATTTTAAGAGCAAAGTTAAAGCTACCAGGAGTCACAAAAATACATGCTTTACTGTCATCATCTTTCCAGAGAACTTTTGCACTTCATCTGACTTTTATTTTCCTGAGAATACATTTCTGTTCCTCCTTCAATGGCACTAAGTGATCTCTCAGTGAAAATTGTCTAACCCCCTCCCTCATCCTCACTCCCCATAATATGTCAAAACAGTGTCAGACATATCATTTTGGGTGATTTAGGCTGCAGTCAATAAATGACTCTGGGAATAAGACTTTGAAAATAATTTAATACTCTATACTAGGGATTGTGGCTCATGCCGGTAATCCCAGCACTTTAGGAGGCTGTGGCAGAAAGATCACTGGAGGCCAGGAATTTGAGATCAGCCAGAGCAACATAGTGATACTCCCATGTCTATGTGTGTGTGTGTGTGTGTGTGTGTGTGTGTGTGTGTATTTTTTTAATTAGCTGGGCATGGTGGCTTATGCATGTAGAGCCTGCTAGTTGGGAGACTGAGGCAAAAGAATGGCTTGTACCCAGAGTTCAGGGCTGCAGTGAATTATGACCACACCACTGCACTTCTGCCTGGATGACAGACAAAGACCATATTTCAAAAAGACACAAAATAATGAATCTTGTAAATAAGGATTCTGATGCCATAAGCCTTTCCTTAGACTGCAAATGTTTCATGACAATTTGAATTGCATTTTAAGAAATAATGATTCTTGGGGTAAAGGCCATAGAATACAGCACCCAGAAATAAATCCACATATTTAAAGCCAACTGATTTTGGACTGAGGTGCCAAGAACATACATTGGGGAAAGGATAGTCTCTTCAAATGAATGGCACTGGGAAAACTAAATATCCATATGGGGAAGAATGATACTAGCTTCCTCTGTAACACCATATAACAAAAGAAACACATAATCAATTGAAGACTGAAATGTAAGGCCCCAAATTATCAAACTACTATAAGTAAATATAGGGAAAATGCTTGAGGACATTAGTCTGCACAAAGATTTTTATGGGCAAGACATCAGAAGCATAGGAAAAAAGAAATGATACACCAATGGTACTACATTGAGCTAAAGAGCTTCTGGCCAGCAAACAACTCAGTGAAGAGAAAACCTGTAGAGTGGGAGAAAATATTGTCAACTACTCATCTAATAAGGGACTAATATCTAAAATATACAAGAAACTCAAACAACTTGACCGTTAAAAAAAAATTTGAGTTCAAAATCGAACAAAATATCTGACTATACTTTTTTTTAGAAAAAAGAAATACAAATAGCCAATAAATAAATTTAAAAATGCT
>NW_022293021.1:0-2307 GCF_002776525.5 Piliocolobus tephrosceles | reverse complement strand
CCAAGGCTCCAGCCAATGGCCAGCATCAACCATCAAACACATGGGTGAGCAAATTTTCAGATGATTCCATTTCCCCAAATGATCAGCTGTTCCTAGAGACGCTGAGGGGAGCTGAGACAAGCTCTCCCGGCCAAGCTTTTTCCAAACCACAGGTTCATGAACAAACAACATGTTTTTCTTTTAAGCCACAAAACACTGGGTAATTGTTAGAAAAATAAAGTTTAAAAGAGAAAACAGGAAACATAACTTGTGTAGCAGAAAATAGTCTCCTTTAAAGTAGGATCTAATAAATGTTGAGATTCATTCATTGATGGCAAACATTACTGAGAAGCAGCAGATAACCAGGAGAGAGACATAAGCTGCTGAGGAGGAACTTTTCCTAAAACCTCCTTCAATTATGAGCTCTGATAACAAGGCAAGGGTGTCTCCTTACAATTTCCCCTCAAAGTAGGAAACCAGACTGGGAGGCAAGAAGACATATGATTTGAGAAACAACTAGAAATACTTGGTTACATAACCAAAATCCAACATTTACCTGATTTCAATTAACTAAAATTCTAAAAGAAGAAGCTTTGAGTATTTATTAATCCATCTAGTGTTCAATTTTCATTTTCCTTTTCTCAGTGAGGAAATAAGGAGAACATTATGGAATGATTTTTAGTCTTCAAAGAAGTAAAATCAACAGTGCGCTTTGAGTGCTAAGACATCAAATGCAATTTCTCCTTCACCTTACCTCAAGCTCGTTTGTATGGAGAAGTTAAGACCATCCCATCTCTATGTTATGCCACAATGCATCTCTATAGCACACAACTCGGCTCTGAAATTTTGAAAGTCAAAATACTAATCTACTATGTGTCTCTGATAAATTGCCTGAACATTACCTGATTTTGAAGTGCTGCACTCCTAAGACTTTTTCTTGGAATGAATTAAACTTTATATTCCAAGAATCATCTACTGAGCTAGAAAGCAGAGCTGTGCATTTCTGTTTCAGTAAAAGGAGGTCAATACAGGGAACTGTGGTTTCTGAAAATGCAAGATTGGCACCAAGAAAGCCACAGTGCTACCCAAGAGAACCAGCTACTAGGGGGAAAGAGGATCTGAGAACTGAAAGATGATGACTTCACTTGATTTCCACTGAGGAAAGCTGGCAGCTCAGACTTAAACTTCTCCTTCCTGGATGGTAGACATCTATGGAAGATTCTGTGAAGTACAATGAATTAGCAAAACATAATGCACTAAATATTAGACTATGTCAGCCGATCCTGTGATCAAAACTTTCCACAAATATAGCTATAGAGTGAGGCAATGGAAAAGAGACTAAAGGTTGGAATGGAGAAAAAAAGAAATCAAGTGTGTCTTGTAAGCCTGACTTCCCATCATGTCTTAGAGTAAGTGAGGTATAAACTGGCCAGAGATGCCTTTGAGACACAAAAGGTGAAGTTAAAGATATTTCACTAAATTTAATTTTTATTATGACATAAGACATCTGGTAATATGCAATATGATGGAAAATCTCCTCATTAAATTTGATTTGGCCTTGGCATAAGAATAGACATAAACAAGCTAAGAGTTGATAATCTAAAAATAAACTTGCACATTTACAGTCAATTGATTTTATACAAGGTTAACAAAAGAACAGAATGGGAAAAGAATAGTCTTTTCAACAAATGGTGCTGGGAAAACTGGGTATCCATATGCAAAAAGTAAATAAAGCTGGACCAAATATCTTATTTAAAAATTAACTCAAAACAGTTCACTTTAACAGCTAAAACTATAAAACCCTCAGAAGAAAACCCTGGCATAAATCTCTGTGACTGCATTTCGCAGTGTCTTAGCTATGACTGCATAGTCTTAGCTATGACTCCAAAGGAAAAATGGATTCATTGGACTTCAAAATTGAAAACTGCTGTGCCTGAGAAGACAGTATCAAGAAGCGAAAAGGTAAGACACTGAGTAGAAGAAAGTATTTGAGAAGTGTATATCTGATAAGGGACTTACACATATAGTACATATAAAGAACGTCTGGAATTCATAAATAACAAGATAACCCAATTTAAAAAATGGGCAAAGATTTTGAATAGATATTTCTGCAAAGAAGATATAAAGATGGATAACAAGCACATTAATAGATGCTTAATGTAATTAGTCATTAGGAAAGTGTAAATCAAAACCACATGTGGTATCACTTCACACGACAGGATGAAATCTTTGTTCAATAAAAAAGAGGAAGTAAGTGTTAGGAAAAAATGCAAAGAAATTAAAACCCTTTTCCAATGCTGCTGGGAATGTAAAGTGGTGCAGCCACTT
>NW_022293017.1:0-1205 GCF_002776525.5 Piliocolobus tephrosceles | reverse complement strand
AAGGTACATATAAAATATATATATATATATATATATTTTTTTTTTTTCTAAATTATTTTATTTTTTTTTTTTTACAGAAGCTGATATTAAAAAAAGTAAAAAAATAGCATAAAAGGTTAGTTAAACAAATGCAAAAATAGCATTTGTTTTTTTTTGCCATACATATATATATATATATTAATAAATCATATGTTTACATATAGTAGGGTTAGGATTATTTTTTGTACAAAAAATGGAGGACAAATGTTATTATAATTTTTTTGCTGTATTCCATCACAATTTGAATTTAATTTTTTTTTTTTTTTTTTTGCAAAATACATAAAATCTAAAGTATTTTTAAATGAGTAGTGATTATATTTTATTATTCATCAAGATTATAAAGCAAAACAATACCATGTAAAAAAAAAAAAAAAAAAAAAAAAAAATGAAGATAGTATGTTACAATTTATCAAATATATATATTGTGAATTAATATCCTAATGAATATTACACAATTAAAAAATAACACCACAAACAAAAAAGAAAAAAATAAAAAGACATATACCTTAAAAGATATAAGATAAAAAAAAAACAACAAATAAATGATAATTATAGTAATAAAATAAAAAAGTTATAGTTAATTTTTTTTTTGGGATGACTTGACTCTAAATATAAAAGCACTAAACCAATGAGAGTTTTATATTGAATAATTATTTCATTTTTTATATTTTTCTAAGGGTACATGGTATAGTATATTGCCATATTTTATCACAGTTAAAAAATGACTAGACAATTTTTCACGGCTATAGTGAAAAAAAAAAAAATGCATACACGTTCGTTTCGATAAAATTCATAAGATTTTATACATGTGTATTTTATATATGTATGTGGCTAAGTTCGAATTGATATAAGTGACTCCTATGTGGCTTTTAAAAAAACACACACACACATACATACATACATACATACATACATACATGCAAGATAACCTGTCAAATTTTATTCACGCATACAAAAAAAAGAAAAAAGAAAAAAAAAAAACACATAGAAACATAATTTCTCATATTAAATATACACCAATAAAAAATCCAACGTATGCCTATTTTTTTTTATTTAATCTAAATAAATATAATATATAAATAAAGTAGAATGAAATAATCAGGACTTTTTTACATTAAATATCCATAAATCATACTTTAGTTTTTACATTTTTTTTTTTTTTTTTT
>NW_022293016.1:0-2801 GCF_002776525.5 Piliocolobus tephrosceles | reverse complement strand
CCATTCTCCTGCCTCAGCCTCCCAAGTAGCTGGGACCACAGATGCCCGCCACCTTGCCTGGCTAGTTTTTTGTATTTTTTAGTAGAGACGGGGTTTCACCATGTTAGCCAGGATGGTCTTGATCTCCCGACCTTGTGATCTTCCCGTCTCGGCCTCCCAAAGTGCTGGGATTGAGCCATCGCGCCCGGCCAGATTGATCTTTTAAAAACACATGATTACTTCTGCTTCAGGAAGATGTAACAGACATACTTTTCCCTAATCCTTTTGCAAAGTGCAACTAAAAACCCTGGACATTATATATAAAAGAAACATAAGAAGACTTTAAAAGGTAGAGAGAAGATGGCAGACAACCTAGGGAGCTTAGGACTGGAGGAGCAGCACAGTGGTGGTTTCACTGGACTTCCTTTTTGCCTTATCATCCCATACTTGACATTGAAGAAGCTGCAACTGATGGCACAGATGGGGAAAAAAACACAACAAAAGCCTGTTCTTTGTAGCCAAAGGACCACTAAAGGGGTAGCCTAGAAGGCAGAAAACTTTTTAGATAATAGCTGCTCTACTCCAGCCAAACAGCACAGAAAACCTGTGGACTCACCTTGCCAGCAAAAGTCAAGTGGGAAGCCTAGACTTCTACCCTTGCCAGGCTGCAACAGGGCACCCCTGAAACTCCACCGAGATGGTGTCATTGAAGGTCAAGCAGGGAGCCAGGACCTTTATCCCCACCAGCCAGTAAAGAGCCTTGGCCCAACCCCCTGACACCCAGGTGTCAGTGGAGACCCAGGGAGCCTGTGTTCCCCTCTCACCCAGCAGTAATGAGGCATCTCTCCCACTCCCTGCTGGGGTGGTGTCACAGGACACCACTGGAGAGTCAGACTCTTAACACTGCCCAGTAGTCATGAGGCCACCCCCACCACATGTCAGAGAAGACCACGTGGGGGCCAGAACACTTACCTGCTCCCGCCTACCCCGAATAACTAGCCCCTAACTTGGGTACCAACAGAGGCCAAGTAGGGGAACCCGGATTTCTACATCCACCTGGCAATAATGGGGTGACAGCCACTCTTCCCCTGTCAGAACAGTGTCAGAGAAGGTCAACTAAAGCAGAAGGTCTAAATAAGATCAAAAGCCTCAGAAAACATCCAGATTTCAATCAAAGACCACTCATAATACCATGGACCAAGAAGATTTTCAAGTGAATGAATAAAAATATAAATCAATGCCAGCATCAAGATAGCAGGATGAAAAGACAAGCTACAGAGTTGGAGAAAATATTTGCAAACCACATATCTGACAAAGGACTAGTATCTACTATACATAAAGAACAATCAAAATTCAACAGTAGAAATGCAAACATTTAGAACACAGGCTTAAGACACAAAGAGACATTTCACTTGAAGAGAATATAGAAATGGTGAACAAGCACATGAAAATATATTCAACATCATTAGACATTTAGGGAAATGCAAATTGAAACTACAATGAGATATCACTACATACCTATCGGAATGGCTAAAATGAAAAATAGTGACAACATCAAACAGTGAGGATATGGAGAAACTGAATTACTCAGTCTTTTCCAGTGGGAATGTAATAGGGTACAGTCACTTTGGGAAACAGTTTGGCAGTTTATTTAAAAACCAGACATGCAACTACCATAAAACCAAGCAGTTGTACTCCTAGGCATTTATACCAGAGAAATGAAGATAGAGTCACACAAAAACCTGTGCATAAATGTTTGTAACAGCTTTGCTTGTGATAGCCTAAAACTGGAAACAACTCAGATGTCCTTCAACAGTTGCGTGCTTAAGCAAACTGGGGTACATCTATTCCATGGAATACTATGCAGCAATGAAAAGGAACAAGCTGTGGATACATGCAACATCCCGGATGATCTTCAGAGAATTATGATAAGTGATAAAAGTCCAATCTCCAAAATTACATACTGTATGATTCCATTTAAATCACATTCTTTAAATGACAAAATTAGAGAAATGGAGGCTAGGTAGGGGCTGATGGGTGGAGGCAGGAGGGAAGTGGGTGTGGTTCTAAAAGGGCAACATGAGGAGTCCTTGTGGTGATGGGAATTTTCTGCATATTGACAATCATGTCACTATGTTGGTTGTGATATTTTACCATAGTTTTATATTGCTGTTGGGAGAAACTGAGATCCCCCTGTGTAAATGGCACACAGGAATCTCTCTGTATTACTTTTTACAACTGTATGAATCTACAATTATCTTAAAATAAAAAGTTTAAAAACAGAAACATTTTAAGTTTTGAGTTTTTCATCGCAAAATGAAAATCTTAAAAACTTAAAAAAAAATTTTAAAAAACCCCCACAGATCACACTTCGCCCCCATCTAAAACCTCTCTTGTCGTGTCCCATTCATTACACACAGAAGAAAACCCAAACTTTCCCTGGCCCAGTGCAATCTGATTTTTATCTCCTACACTTTTTCCTTTGAGCACACAAACATGTTCCTACTAGGAGCCTAATCACCTGCAGTTCTCTTACGTGGAATGCTTTTGCCCCAGATCTCTGCACGGCTGGAAGCTTTTCCTCACTTAGGTGGTTGTTCAAATGCCACTTTCTCAGGGAAAACTTCCTGACCATTTTGTCTAAGTTAGACCTCACCAGCCCCACCCCCAGAGACCATAATGGTCCAATTTCATTTTGTAAACACTGATCATGCTCTGACTCTGTTTTGTTATTTATTTTCTTGCTTCCTATCAGTGAGCTCCAGGAGGATAAAGAACATGTCTGTCCCATCACCACGGTAGTGCCTGGAACCAAGGGGGCA
>NW_022293014.1:0-2401 GCF_002776525.5 Piliocolobus tephrosceles | reverse complement strand
CTTTCTTTCTTTCTTTCTTTCTTTCTTTCTCTTTCTCTTTCTTTTTTCTCCTTCCTTCCTTCCTTCTTTCCTTCCTTCCTTCCTTTTACATTTCTGTGACTCATTTTTCTTATGTATAAAATGGAGAAAATAATGTTAAATACTTCATAGAGCTGTTGTGAAAGTTTTTTAAAAGAATATTGTATCTAAACAAATACTGAATCCATTTGCTGCAAAGATTATTATTGATTAGAATCTCTGTCAGCCACTTCCCAGTTATCAACTATGAAACCTGGTCATGTGTCAGTGTTAGAGAGTTTGGAACATTTAAGCTTTATTTTCCTCAGCTCTGTTTCATTTTAACTCCATAGAGGCTTTGTCAACATACAGAACTTGCAACTGTCTTCAACAACAACTGAAAGATGCGTTCATGGAAAAGATCTGTGTTTCTAAAATGGTTCCTGTTTGGATAGCTTGTCATTGGGTCATCTGGTCACCACAGCACTAGGTCCCTTTCCTGAGTCATTGCCAGAAGTTGGCTTTCATTATCTCCTGGGTATGATGCATGTTATGTTATTATTATCTGTGTTAACCTCCATTTGCCTATGATGAATGATCCCTGTTCCTTTGCTGTTGTTTCTGATCATTAGTACTATGACTATTATTTCACCACCCAATTGCAAAAGTTCTATTGACAGTTTAAATCCATCAGGGTTGTATTTCACTACTAGAAAAACTATTGAGCCATCTACATAGTAATAGATTTCACTAGGGTTTCTCTTTTCCAGATCCCATGTTAAAATGTTAAATAATTACTGTTGCTAAAGCTAAGTTCCAGAAAATCTTTCCTCATTAAAAGAGACCATCTCTACCTTTCATTACCTCTCCCTAAAACAAGTACATACATATAATTACATACCTATAGTTACATATCCAAAAAGGCAGGTCTTTCCCAATTCCCTTATTTAAACACTTGTATTAAATAAATAAAATAAAATGCTCTAAATGAGTTATTTACACCAATATATCTTCTACAGACTGGCATAAAAAATTTAGCAGAGGCCTCCCTTAAACAAATATTACCAAATAACAATGCTCTAGATTGCCAAGGATCAAATATATAAAGAGTATGAGATTCTGGATTTTAAGCCTACCTTATAATTTTCCCTCATTGTAAAGAGACCTTTCAAATAATTATTTTTGACACTAAGAGAAAATTTAAAAGTCATACGGTGAGATTTTCTTAGCTTTCAACTAAGATCTCTTTGTGAACTGTCTTCATAAATTTTACATTTTTTTAAAGTTCTCAAATATTAGCCACTCTGATACTTGGGGATCTGCATAAGCGTTAGGCTATGAATATTGATAATGACCTATTTATATTTACTGACATTGCTAAGTTAAAACATCTGATTATATTAATTTTAAGATGATTATATACTGTTAATTTTAAGATGATTATAATGGAAGAGAGAAACAGCCACAATGTTTTACTAGATACATTAAAAAAAACTCCAGAAATACATTTTCAAATGTGCTATTTCAAAAACAATGAATATATTTCCATATTATCCTTAAACTTCAGGAGTCAAATTCAGATTAATTTCCCAAAGAGAAATATTTCATTGAGAGTGGCAGAGAAAACATTAGTAGACTAGGTGAACTAAAATTCACATAATTGTCTAGTTCTTAGGTAATTCCTAAATATCTTTAAGATAAAATCCAAATTCCTTCATTAGAAAATAAGAATTTTCCCCTGCATCATATCTTTATTAGTATCCTTCCATCCCTGAATAGTTTACACTTCTGTCACTTCCTTCTTTTTTTGAGACAGAGTCTTGCTCTTTCAACCAGGCTGGAGTGCAGTGGCTTGATCTTGGATCTCAGTTCACTGTAACCTGCACCTCCCGGGTTCAAGTTATTCTCCTGCCTCAGCCTCCTGAGTAGCTGGGACTCAGCTACACACTACTACACATGCCACCACACAGCTAATTTCACTCTCATCACTTCTAAGTGCAGTTCTTTTCCTGTCTGGAATTTCTTTTCCCAACTGCCCCCACCACACATGCACACACACATCCCTCCATCTGGCAAACGACAAGGAAGCCCTCTTTGACTCCCAGCTCAGAGTGATATTATCTAGTGTGTATTTGGCCAACTTTCACAGGTTGAATGCTGTTTCTCTTTGTGTTAAATAAATCTTTTGACAGGATTAATTTATTTCCAGGTTGGAGGGTAGAAAGTGATCATAGGAGAGGTTGGAGTGAAGTTTGCCATGTCTGTATTATGTGTGCAATGTGTGTGTGTGTGTGTGTGTGTACACTGTTAACAGCATTTTGTACTTAGTTATAGATAATACATGAAAGTGATGTTACTCACAGTAAGGTCAATGAACCCAGAAGCAATGGAATTATCACCTGGG
>NW_022293012.1:0-1374 GCF_002776525.5 Piliocolobus tephrosceles | reverse complement strand
ATATATATATACATATACACCGATTAATTTTTTTTTTTTTTTATTTCACTAATCCAGCTCCTATGCCTTTATCTGTGAAAAAACCTTCTTCTTTCATTTTACTTATTTTTTCAATGTATTCATTTTTTATTTCTGCCTCTCTTTCATCTTCTACACTAGATTCAGAATCTTTTCCTTTTTGTTCATCTTGTTTTTCATCTTCCTTCTCTTCTTTTCCTTTTTCTTCTTCTAACTTCGTTTTTTTTTTTTTTGGATCAAATGAATTTGGCTCTTTTAATTTTCTTATTTTTTTTTGCTTTTGCATTGCTAGCACCTATCAAAAAAAAAAGTTAAATTATAAATTTTAAAAACGTCATTTATGTATGTAACTCCCAAACACATGTACACATATATATACATATAACTGGAATGTTTCGTTTTTTTTTTGTTTTCTAACCTGCTGTAAGAACGACCCATCATTTTTAAATTTATTGTATGCCTTAGGATCTATATAATTTTTGTTTTTACTATTCACTTGTTTATCACTTCCTGATTTGTTTACGATGTTATTATCAGCCAAATCTGCATCCTCGACATGTCCACCTTCGATATCTCCACTCTCGATATCTCCACCCTCGATAGCTTCATTCACTACATTTTCATTATCGGAAGCATGTTCCTTTTGGTTTTTCTTATTACTGCTTTTTTTGGGACTCTTTTTACTCATTTTTAATTCTTTAGGTTCAGTTAAACTATTATAAATTTTATTTTTGTTCTGTGTTTTTGGGTATGTTTTCACTTTCGTATAATAAAAATTTTTATCAGTTTTTTTTTTTTTTTGCAGTTTTTAAGACGCAGTTTTTAATGAAGTAGTTTTTTAATGAAGCAGTTTTTAAGGACGTTGTTTTACTTTTGTTCTTTTATTTTAATTTTTACCTCTTTTGCCCTTTCGTTTTCCTTAGTACCCTTTTTTTTTTTTTACACAATGATTATATTTATATGTCCAAATATATACTATCCAATATATATATATATATATATATACTGATTTAAAATATAATAGTAGTTAGGGTTGAAGCTGCTATTGTATATAGTTGGGGGTATATAATATGAATAGCGGAAACTAACTGCATAATAACAATGTACAATGGATGTATATAATATACATATATACATATATGAATGTCAGTTAATATGTCAATATTATCATATGTAACAAAATTGAAAACTAAATAAAGAAAAAAATATATTTAAAGTTATGATATTTGTATGAATAGCAAACAGATTTGTCAAAAAATTCCGTGTGTTTTTTTTTTTTTAATTTATTAAATATATGTATATATATATATATATATATATATATATATATAATATACCAAATTAACAAAGCGGGTA
>NW_022293011.1:0-2595 GCF_002776525.5 Piliocolobus tephrosceles | reverse complement strand
AATCAAGACATACATATTTTGCACATGTATTAATACATTTGTAATTATAAAAATTAATTTCTACGGTAGCGATAAATACACAAAATTTAAGCATAATTAATACATCATTTTTAATAATGTTATGCTAATTTTGACGTTTATTTTAGGACAAAAAACACTGAATACTTTTTTGAACGAAAAACAAATGAAAACAGTGTTATTTTGAAAATATATACACGAACATGTATACATTATTGAAATTAAAACTTATATGCAAATACATCTACATAAGCAAGTGTTTATATATTTATAAATTTTAAATTCAACTAAATAATCAAGTATTCGACTATTGTTTGGTATTTTTATTTTTTATTTTTTAAGTCTCTTAGAAGTTATAAGAAAAAGAAGATTCTAAAATGCAAAACCCTATTTTTAATATTTTTTCTGAACAGTTTTACAACAAACAAAATATAGTATTTGTTAATAACGAAAAAATGCGAAAATGAAAGAATGCATACGCTAAGAATATATATACATACACACATTTATATGTATGTGTTGAATTTGTGTTTACAAGTATACGTTTTTATGTTCATACGCTTACGCATATGTATGCCCACAATAATGTGATAATATGTTTTCGTATATAAACACTCCTATAGACATACATACATACATACATACATACATATATCTATAAACCTTTTTATTTTTATACAGGCACTAAACTATGTATTTATATATTCAATTATCATTGGGTCTTGTGTTATCAAAATTCCGCACATAATAAAAATAATTTCACACAAAAGCGTGGCTGGTCTGTCATTTACTTCGGTATACTTGGAGGTAATAATAACCATAAACATCGACACACTCATATGTTTCAATATACTAGTATAATTGTGTAAATAAAAAAATAAAAAAATAAAAAGGCTCCATAGCATGATAATACATCTTATAAAAAAAAGAAAAAAAAAACTAAGGCTTAACATTTTTTTTTTTTTTTTTCAATTTTTTTAGATTTTTGTAGCCACTTCTTTGATAGTTTATTCAACAAAAGAAAAAGTAGACCTTAAAATATATCTTGATGTCATTTTAATAAGTTAAAGAAAAAAACACTTATACGTACATATGTTGATTACTTTCATTTGCTAATTTTACATAGCACGTTAACTTATGTTACTCTATATTTTTACCTTTTTTTTTATGCAGACTTACAGAACATTGTAATAGTTTTTTTTATGTGGAAATATAGCCATAAATATTCAACATATGTGAAGTTTTTAAAAATATTTTTATATTTATTTTTTCTTTGTTTTTTTATGTTTATTTTGCCTGTCGTAATGGTTCCGTTACTTGGCATAATATCTGCTCCAATAAGTTATAAATGAAAGAAGAAAAAAAAAAAAAAAAAATGATAGCAAATTTGAACATGCGCGCTAAACCGTTAATTTATGTTCTCCCATTCATTCTGTGCATAAACATATATATATGTATACATTGTCATCGTTTTGAATAATTATAAATGAACTTATGATTCGTTCGATCACTCGTTCTTTCACCCATTCTCTCATTCTCCCATTCGCCCATTTGTTTATTTATATATTTAGGTTGCTTTGCAAAAATGCAGCAAATTCATTTAAATTATAAAAATAAAAATACGGGCACGCTATCACTTATGACATATATTATGGTTTTGTGTGGCAATATAATCAGAATTTTTATCATATTTTGGAATATGAAAAATAAAATTTATTTGGTACGACTACAAGATGAAAGCATATAATAAGGAAATTTCGCATGTTTGAACATATATATGTATGAATGCGTGTATACATACCTACACTTGTAGTATTATACAAGTGAAATGCCAAGGAAATGCTAAACAACGTTTAGAAAATTAAAAAAAAAAAAAAAAAAAAAAGCATACACATGTATATATATATTTTTTTCTTTTTTTATAATAGTTCAATTGTGGTCTAACAATAGGCTTAAATCTGACAATCACATTTCAAGTAAAACTGCTTCTTAAGAACAGTTAACAACACATATCGTTCATTGATTTTTCATCTACAATTTTTTGTTTTAACTCTTTTTCTTTTTTTTAGATCATTTATTACTGGAATAACACACAAAGGTTTTTAGTTAAAAATAATATAAAGAAAGAGTAGTGAATAATTTTTTTTTGATCTCTCTCTCTCTCTCTCTTTTTTTTTTATTTTTTTATTTTTTTTTTTTTTTAAATTAGTTTTGGCGAGTTTTAACATATATATGGTTACATATTTATATCCACGGCGTCATACCCAACAAGTATTGTAATTAATGTACAATTTTTTTTTACTTTTAAAAAAAAAAAAAATTCACTAACCAGCCAATTCATCACGATTATAAAAACGAAACAAATGTGCATAAAATAATTTTTGCAAGAACAAAAATAATTCATTTTAAATAACAGTTATAGATGCTAAATGCTTGTGAGCATATGTCCATTCGTAAATTTAATTAAATTTTCCTTTTCCATATTTTTGTCAATAATTTGTTGAATATAGTTTTTAAAAAAAAATAAAATAATATATAATATATATATATATATATATATATATATATATATATGTA
>NW_022293010.1:5912-10073 GCF_002776525.5 Piliocolobus tephrosceles | reverse complement strand
TAATTCACATACTCATATTTCATGCACCTTAAATAAGTGTATATACTGTATACATAAGTATAAAATGAGTTCTTCTTACCAAGGATCAAGAAAGCTACACACAGCATATTCAATAAATGGTTGAAAATGGTTAATGTTTAATTAAATTAAATGAAGCCTGCATATTCAAAACATTAAGCTCTAATTCTAGCTCTTTTTTTTCTTATTTTATGAACAAAACAATCTCATACCTTGGTGAAAAAATTACCATTTTAACACAGAAGATATCCATCCTAAATAATAAAATACTGGAAAGAGAAAAAGAGAAGTAACTATGCTTTCTATCATTTTGTATTTTCCTGTTCTCAAACTAACATGTTTCAGTTTTCTCTCTCTTCTGGTTAGAGAATTGTTCACAGTGAAAACAGGCAATGCGCATGAGTATTTATTTCTTAAAGATATGCAAAACTAAAATTATCATTCCTTTTGGAATGATGAGAACAATAGTAAAACTAAAAATAAGTGAAGTCTCATGACACAGCTTTGAAGAAGGATTTCTTATTCTGAAGTTAAACAGAGAAGAGGAAGTAGTAGGTTGTTGGTCTTCAATTAACTCTCTATTCATTCATGTGGGGATGGCAAGAAAATATTTCCTAGGTTTTGCCTAACATTGCAGAACATGTCTACAATAGAAATAATTGTATGCACAGATAGATGAAAAAATATAATCTCCTTAGATTCAGATTTTGGTTACTAGAAAGGCCATTTGTACATTTCTTATTGATTCAATTTCCTGGGTCATTTTTCAGGCTTGATGCAATTCCCTATGTTAAATTTTCTACCTAGCTTGTGAGGGTGTTAAAACTCTCTCTGTTCATATATTTAATCACTCACATTTTAGACGTACTTGGGCATACATTTCTACCCAACAAGTCTCAGATAAAATTTCAACTTTATTTCCCAAGGATTCTCTCACTCGATTTCTCCCCAAAGGAAAAGACAGAATAAAGGATGGGCATATTCCTCAATTATGTGTATATCTATTTTAACAACTCAGTGAGATACTATAAATCATCTGTCAACTGTTACTTGCAGTCCCTACCCACACTTAGTTACCCCATCTTGTAAAATTTGCTCAGTTTGTGAATATTCTAATAGTTTGACATGTCATTATAAGGGTGATAAGTTACTATTCAAATGGGGATGCTTTTGTGAAAAAAAAGAATTTGTATTGATATTTATGTTGGGACTATAACAAAACGTAGCTCCATACATTTTGTTACTCCGTATCAGTCAAAGAAATACTATGGTATGAATGCTTTTGTCTCCTCCAAAATTCATACGTTTGAAATGTAATCACCAATTCAACAGTGTTCACAGGTGGGACCTGATGGGAGGTGTTTAGATCACAAAACCTCTGCCCTCATCAATGGATTAACACCATTATAAAAAGAGCTTGTGAAAAGGTTGCTCTCTTGCCCTTCTGCCTTCCACCATGTTAAGATGCAGCAAAAAGGTCCTCATCAAATGCTGACACTTTGATCTTGGACTTTCCAGTCGCCAGAACAGTGGTAAATACATTTCTGTTCTTCGTCAATTACCTCGTCTAGTTATTTGGTTATAGCAGCACAAATGGATTAAGACAGGGACATACACTGGTATCAGTGGTTTGCCAAGTTTTGTATGCATCAGAATCATTTGCAAACTTTGGTAAAAGATTGCTCGACTACACCAGCAAAGCTTCTGGTTCTGAATGTGTGGTGGGTTAAATGGAATTTAACCCTCCAAAAATTCATATTCACTCCAAACCTCAGCATGTTAGAATCTTTGCAAGTGTAATTAAATTAAGACCTTCAAGATGATGTCATCTTGAATTAGGGTGGGCCCCAAATCCAATGACTGGTGTCCTCATTAGAGAAAGAAGGGGAATACTTGAGATATGAAAACAGAGGAGAAACACACAGAAGAAAGCCATGTAAAGATGAAGCATTGATTGTAGGGATGTGTTTGCAAGCCAAGGAGTGCAGAAAAAAAAAAACTGCCAATAACTACCAGAAGCTAGGAGAAGGGCAACGGAAATTTTCTGCTTCAGAAGCTTCAGAACAAAGACTCCTGCTGATTCCTTAATTTTGGACTTCTAGCTTCCTCTGTGTTTGTGGTAATTAGTTATGGCAGATCAAGGAAACTAACACACTGGGTCTGCAATGAGGTCAAAGAATTTGCATTTCTTTTTTTGTAGTCTTTTTATTTGTTTATTTATTTTTTTTGAGACAGGGTCTCACTTTGTCACCCAGAATGGAGTGCAGTGGTGCCATCTCAGCTCACTGCAGCCTCAACCTCCCGGGTTCAAATTATCTTCCTGCCTGAGCCCCCCAAGTAGTTGGGACTACAGGCATGTGCCACCAAGCCCAGCTGATTTTGTATTTTTTTACAGAGATGGGCTTTCACCATGTTGCCCAGGCTTGTGTCATCCCTCCCCTGGTTCCAGGCAGCTCAGCACAGAGAAAGAGACTTTTCTTTGGAAAAAAAATAAAGGAGGAGACCAGAAATCTCTGCCTGGTAATTCAGAGATTTCTGCCAGATCTCATCCACCAAGAGGTACTACCAAGGCAATATGTCTACAGGTCTGTGAGAGTCACAGTGTTACTGGGATTGAGATGACACAAATGCAGATACAGCTTCAGTGACCAAACTTTTAGATAACACCAAAGAGTCTTTGAATAACTGGAAAGCTTTTCTAGGAAAGATGAGGGGAAACAATCCTACATTGCAAAGATTACAATAAATATCTATATCTTCAATGTCCAGACACTGATGAACATCCACAAGCATCAAGACCAGCCAGGAAACCACAAAATCACAAATTGAACTAAATAAGGCAGAAAGGACCAATCCTAAAGAGACAGAAACATGTGACCTTTCAGAAAGAGAATTCAAAATAGGTGTTTTGAGGAAACTCAAATTCAAGATAATACAGAGAAGGACACAAGACAGGGATGCCCTCTCTCACCACTCCTATTCAACACAGTGTTGGAAGTTCTGGCTAGGGCAAGCAGGCAAGAGAAAGAAATAAAGGGTATTCAGTTAGGAAAAGAAGAAGTCAAATTGTTTCTGTTTGCAAATGATATGATTGTATATTTAGAAAATCCCATTGTCTCATCCCAAAATCTCCTTAGGCTGATAAGGAACTTCAGCAAAGTCTCACGATACAAAATCAATATGCAAAAATCACAAACATTCTTATACACCAGTAACAGACAAACAGCCAAATCATGAATGAACTCCCATTCACACTAGCTTCAAAGAGAATAAAATACCTAGGAATCCAACTTACAAGGGATGTAAAGGACCTCTTCAAGGAGAACTACAAACCACTGCTTAGTGAAATAAGAAAACACGAACAAATGGAAGAACATACCATGCTCCTGGATAGGAAGAATCAATATTGTGAAAATGGCCATACTGTCCAAGGGAATTTATAGATTCAATGCCATCCCCATTAAGCTAACAATGACTTTCTTCACAGAATTGGAAAAAACTACTTTAAAGTTCATATGGAACCAAAAAAAGAGTCCACATTGCCAAGACAATCATAAGCCAAAACAGCAAAGCTGGAGGCATCACACTACCTGACCTCAAACTATACTACAAGGCTACAGTAACCAAAACAGCATGGTACTGGTACCAAAACAGAGATATAGACCAATGGAACAGAACAGAGCCCTCAGAAATAACACCACACATCTACAGCCATCTGATCTTTGACAAACCTGACAAAAACAAGAAATGGGGAAAGGATTCCCTATTTAATAAATGGTCCTGGAAAATTGGCTAGCCATAAGCAGAAAGCTGAAACTGGATCCTTTCCTTACTTCTTATATGAAAATTAATTCAAGATGGGTTAGAGACTTAAACGTTAGACCTAAAACCGTAAAAACCCTAGAAGAAAACCTAGGGATTACCATTCAGGACATAGGCATGGGCAAGGACTTCATGTCTAAAACACCAAAAGCAACAGCAACAAAAGCCAACATTGACAAATGGGATCTAATTAAACTAAAGAGCTTCTGCACTGCAAAAAAAAAATACCATCAGAGTGAACAGGCCACCTACAGAATGGGAGAAAATCTTTGCAATATTCTCATCTGACAAAGTGCTAATATCCAGAACCTATAAAGAACA
>NW_022293010.1:3115-5812 GCF_002776525.5 Piliocolobus tephrosceles | reverse complement strand
AAAAAAAAAAAAAAAAAAAAAAAAAAAAAAAAAAAAAAAATACCATCAGAGTGAACAGGCAACCTACAGAATGGGAGAAAATCTTTGCAATATTCTCATCTGACAAAGTGCTAATATCCAGAACCTATAAAGAACACAATCAAATTTACAAGAAAAAAACAAACAACCCTATCAAAAAGTGGGCAAAGGATATGAACAGACACTTCTCAAAAGAAGACATTCATACAACCAACAGACACATGAAAAAAATACTCATCATCACTCGCCATCAGAGAAATGCAAATCAAAACCACAATGAGATACCATGTCACACCAGTTAGAATGGCGATCATTAAAAAATCAGGAAACAACAGGTGCTGGAGAGGATGTGGAGAAATAGGAACACTTTTACACTGTTGGTGGGACTTTAAAGTAATTCATCCATTGTGGAAAACAGTGTGGCGATTCCTCAAGGATCTAGAACTAGAAATACCATTTGACCCAACCATCCAATTAGTGGGTATATACCCAAAGGATTATAAATCATGCTGCTATAAAGACACATGCACATGTATGTTTATTGAGGCACTATTCACAATAGGAAAGTCTTGGAATCAACCCAAATGTCTATCAGTGATAGACTGGATTAAGAAAATGTGGCACACATACACCATGGAGTACTATGCAGCCATAAAAAAGGATGAGTTCGTGTCCTTTGTAGGGACATAGATGCAGCTGGAAACCATCATTCTCAGCAAACTATCACAAGAACAGAAAAGCAAACACCGCATGTTCTCACTAATAGGTGGAAATTGAACAATGAGATCACTTGGTCACAGGAAGGGGAACATCACACAGTGGGGCCTATTGTGGGGAGGGTTGGGGGGAGGGATAGCATTAGGAGATATACCTAATGTAAATGACGTGTTAATGGATGCAGCACACCAACATGGCACGTGTATACATATGTAACAAACCTGCATATTGTGCACATGTACCCTAGAACTTAAAGTATAATAATTAAAAAAAAAGCTGCACAATTTAGAGTGTTAGCCACTAGCCAGTTTGCTTGTTCCTTTCCTACTTTTCTCACACTCCTGCTGTGTCTGAGGTAAGCAGTCTTCTCATGATCTCTCTTATCAAGGAAACTTTTCCATGCAGACCATATGGGCTCAGTGCTTAAGCTCCTCCTGCCTGTGTCTACCAACTTAAAATTATTCACTTGGGTTTCCATTAGATGAATGGTTTCTTAAGGACAAAGACCATAGTGTGACTCTGAATCTCCAGGGACCAACAAAATTCTTGGTCCATAGCTGTCAATCAATGGAAATTAGAGTAATTTTTATTTCACACAGGAATGGAAACTAATAATCCTGAATCACAAGTGACCTAATTAGATCCCAGGAAGCTTAGGAACTCAGCAGAAGTCAAAATCTTTACTTGGAGCAGTGGTTTCTAAAGCATGGGTCAGGGAGAGCTATGACAGTAAGTTATAAACAGGTGTGCATCAGAATCACTTATATTCGGTGCTGCATTGAACACTTAGATTCATATTTAGTGGATTTCAGATAGGACTGAGGATTTTGTATTTTTATAAGGACTCTCCTAGGATTTTGCTTCACAAACTGGATTGAATGAGTCAGAATGTGAGGTGTGGCAACAGGTTCTACTCTGTCCCCTGTGGGCAGCTCCATTTTGGTCTGCTTTACATATAAAGCAATTCTCAGTGTTGGCTAGTAAAATCACCTAGAAGTTTCCAAACTCCATTTGTGCAAACACCACTCAGGAGAATAAAAACGGAGTCTTGTGGGAAGAGCCTAGAACTCAGTAATGAGCAAAGCTCTTGAGGTCCTTCAAATGAGTAATCAAAGTTGGGAGTCAATGACATATAGAAATTCTGTAAGAACTTTCACTTACTGCTACAAAACAACAGTAATAGAAAAAAAAAACATAAGCAAATAATTAAATTCTACAGTGACATTTTAGTATGCCTAAATTCATATCAGCTAGACATTTCTTAGGCATTAAGCTAGTACTTCATTCCAGGTACCTCTTGCTGGCTTGCTCCCCTCTTTAGTGCATACCTGTTTGCCTCATCTTTGACTCTCTCCTCCTTACCCTGCACTCTAGATTTTGTGAACTTCTGAGTTTTACTGGTCTCATATTAGTTCTGACTGTTTTCTCTTTTGACCTGCTTCCTTGATTCCTTCACATGACTTCCTTTTACCTCTAATTATCTGACTCCTTGACTATTTCTTCTTACCATATTCAGCTTTTTCTCTAAATTTACAGCTTCTCAGTGTGACATAGCAACACATTTTGAACAATATTAACCAAACATTTGTAGGATCCCAACTAGGTGCAAATCAAGTATATACAAATTGGTGTGAATTTCAGCCAGGCGCGGTGGCTGACGCCTGTAATCCCAACACTTTGGGAGGCCAAGGCTGGCGGATCACGAGGTCAGAGATGAAACCATCCTGGCTAAGATGGTGAAATACCTTCTCTACTGAAATAAAAAAAAAAATACAAAAAATTATCCAGGCATGGTGGCGGAGGCCTGTAGTCCCAGCTACTCAGGAGGCTGAGGCAGGAGAAAGGCGTGAACCCGGGAGCCAGAGCTTGCAGTGGGCCGAGATCGCGCCACTGCACTCCAGCCTGGGTGACAGAGCGAGACTTCCTCTCAAAAAAAAAAAAAAAAAAAAAAAAAAAAAAAAA
>NW_022293010.1:0-3015 GCF_002776525.5 Piliocolobus tephrosceles | reverse complement strand
CAAAAAAAAAAAAAAAAAAAAAAAAAAAAAAAAAAAAATTGCGTGAATTTCAAAACAAAGAACTTTTTACACATTCCATTCCTTTGTCTTCTTTTCTTTCAGGCACAAAACCAGCCAGAACATTGGTCTGGTTCTTGCCTTTGGGTGTCTCCTATCCTTGTATTTGTTATATTTCCTATGGCCTGCTCTTTCAATCCTCAGGAGTGCTTCACATCAGTGAATATTTACCTGCAAAGTTTGCTGCTTACACAAAGACATAAATCTTAATGCCCCAGGGCATTCCTGTCCTCTAGTGTTTATTCTTGGCCCATTGGACTTCTGCACATGCACAGTTCAGTCTCTGCTTGTCATTAGACTGCCTATTCCCTGACAAAGCCACTCCTCCCTCAGCCTCATGCTCTCTTGTTCATGATGCACCAGTCTCTCAGAGGAGGCATTTCATTTTTCCTACTCCTCTGTGGCAAACACTTGGCTGATTGTTTTTCACAATACCTTTTTGTATCCTTCACAGGATTTCCCTCTCTCTAATAAGGCTCTGCCACTCATCTTCTCCCTATAATCATATAGTAGTGTATTTTCCTTCCAAGAATACCATGTTGCAATGTGATTTCACTGCTCAAATCACTGTGAATAGTCCATCTTCACCAAGGACTAACTCCTGGGTCCTCTGAGGCCCTTCATGAGATGATTTATTGCCCTACTGCAGGGACCCTCTGCTCTCCTCATGGTAAGCATCATTTCCTTCTGAAGACAACATAGGCTTTTCCAAGTCTGAACTGCTGTTCATGTTGTTCTCATTGACTGCTGTGCCTGCTGTGTAAATCTTACTCACCTTTTGTGTCTTTCTAATATGTCACTTACTGACTGAAATCTCCAGTCATCACAGTTGAGTGTGTTCTGTCTTCTCGGAAAACAAAACACTCATTTCCATTCTCATGGTACCTATTATTTATTTCCTCACACTGGAATTATTTATATATAGCTCATCTTCATTAATAGCTTAACCTTTTTTAGATATCAAGAAGCTTCCTCATTTTTATATGTCCTCCTCCACCCCTACACCATAATCACGAGTGCACTAGCTTTGTCCATAGTAGGCTCTAGATTGTTAAATTATGTTCAAGAATAGATTAATTAGTTATTAAACGTTTATCCTCTGAATAGAGTTGATGTTTGTATTAGGAAAAAAGTGCCTCTACTTGATAAGGTATTTGCATCTCTCTTTTTCTTTTCTCAAACATAAAACTGTTTGAATTCCAAATCGAATACTAGCATCCTGGCAGGAAATCACTGAAAAGCAATGGTGTAAAGTGAGGCTGTTTAAACATTCAAGTCCTACACAGTCAAACAGAACTTCTAAGCATAGGAAGTAGCTGTGACATGCATTTTAATATGAATATGCTTGCAATATTTGTGCAAAAGTAATGGAGACTGAATGTTGACTTCTAGGCAGGATTAAGATGGGAGTATTAAATGCACCATATTAGGGAAACTAAGATACACATTGGCAGGAACATTGAAACTACTGTATGAATTTAAAATCTTGGGGCCAGATTATTTTTTCTAATGAAAAGTGTTGACTATTTCATAACGAAAACTGGAAAATATGATGCCAAATATGTCTTAAGTAATGGGTTTATTTACCTAAAACTCTCACTGGTTGAGGTAAAGCATATACCATAGAGTAGAAAACATTATTCTGAATAGTTTAAGGTCTTTTAGAAAATGCTATTTGGGAAACTGATTTCACGTGAACTTACTGAAAACCACTCCCCATTCCACCCCCCGACATGCGTGCACACACACACTCTCTTTCTCTCTATATACCAATTAATTTATTTAAATTAATAAATACAAATATAGTACACTTTCAATTACTTTACAATTTGTGATCCAGTACTCTTTGGTCAATTTCCATTTTTCAATCGTACATTCTTCTCATCACTGCCAGTTTCAGATAGACTTTTTTCTTTATATAATGTAGACACATTTAGTAGCTATGTTTCTGGAAGTGAGTCTTCATCTCAATGTAAAGTTTCCTTTTTTTATTTTAAAAGCTTTTTTTTTTTCTAATGCCTTTTGGGTTTAAGACACTCTCATAAGCACAGTTTCCATGCCCAGGCTATCTCTTTTCTCTTCCTACTAACAATAGTTCAATACTAGATCTGGTTATACAATTCCCCAGCTTTTAAAAATGATTTTGACACATTTTTTCAATAATATCTTCTCATCAGCTTTTACCATCCTTACCATTTCTTTTTCCTACATCACATTTCTAGGTTTCTAACAATCCCTAGGAGATGTGACTCTTTTTGATTCTGAATTTGAAATTATTCCAATAGAGTCACATATTCCAGAACTTTGTGACAAGGAGATCTAATGTTTGGGGAAAGATTTTTGAATTTGCTTTATACCTAACTTAAAGTCCCATATCTATCAGTAAGACAAGCAAAATTCTGAAGTTGAAAATACTTTACATGCAACACAATTTAGCTATAAATATAACTGACTGTTTTCCTAGAGTTCTTATAGAGGAAAGTTTTTTTTTTCTTTTTCTTTTTCTTGAGTTATTAAAAGTTATCTTGGTATTGGACTTAGGGCTTAGCAAGGAATATTGTATACAATTTGTGGAAAACTGAGATACTTTAACATAGAATATTTGTCACCATAAAATGGTTTTCTGTATTTGAGGTTTCATCGACTGATTCTTGCAGGTCTTGCTGAGCTAAAAAGTAAATATTGACAAATAGAACATCCCAATTATATTCTCTACTAAAACTAAAGTAGTGAGAACATTCTTACATAAGATACTGCAGTATGTTTTGTTGAGCAAAACTCTTTGAAATATGAAGAAGGAATGCAAAGGGTAAAACAGATGTACTAAATTACTCCAATAAGAAAGAGCAAAGAAATATTAATAGCTTAAAATAGCTCCACATTTTTGCTGCTGTAGGGGAGAAAAAAATACTGTTCCCTCCTACGCCCCCTCTATTAGGCCCTGTAAATTAGACTGAC